>NC_056739.1:920548587-920591188 GCF_019279795.1 Protopterus annectens
AAATATTATAAACAAAAATCCAGAATTAAGAGGGGACGCCCTATGCTTTACTTAAACAGTCATATCTAAACAGAGGTGGTCCAATTACCAACAAAAGGGATGTACGTATGTGGGATGTGTACCTGTTGTCAGTATACAAACACTTATCTATGCACATTGTAGAAATCTGTTTGCTAACTGTAAAAGTGATTCACTGGTTTCCCTTACACTGTAAAAAATGTAGTGGAGTCTATAAAGATAAAACTATAAGGAAAATATTTTTATTTTATTTATTTTACATTTGTTGACCGGGCTAGTCCAGCTGGATATATGTCCATTTTCAGTGGAGGCCCGGGGAGAAAAGCTCCACAAGTTAAACAACAAATACATAAGGACAATGATATTTACAAAGACCTTAGAACTATTAACTAGAAAGTCACACAAAAAATGTCAAAAAATGAAATATGTAGTGAATGTACATTATAAGCAGTACATGAACACACTCATTCTAAAAAATTACACATGAGGTCTAAAAAAGTAGACTGGTCTAGTTGATAAAGATAGACACTATATACATAGGTACATGCCCTGAATAAGTTAAGTAATGAAAATCATGTTATAATGGGAAGGGTTAGTTTAATCTAGGTTAGCACAGGGGCATAGCCAGTGTGATTTGAGGCAGGGTTTAAGTTTACTTTTAAAAAGGTTAGCTGAGGATAGTGAAGTTAGGTGATTGGGGAGACTGTTCCAGGTTTTACCCACTGTATTAGAGAACAGTGTGTCCCCTGCTGAGTTATTAGATTTAGATATTTGTACTAGTAGTTTGTTACATGAGCACAGGATTTTGAGATTATTAATGTGGGTGAGCAAGGAAGTGAGTATAGGAGTATTTTGTGGGTGGTACAGGATCTTGTGGACTACAATTACTTGATTGAATAATATTAGGTTTGGCAATTCAAGCCAGCCTAGTTGATTTAAATTGATACAATGATGGGTTCTATAGGAGGACCCTGCAGCAAATCTGGCAATATTGTTGTAAGAGGTAGACAGCTTATTCAGAGCACTTTTACATAATTTGGTATAGATAGGAGAGGCATAAGGCAGAGTAGATATAAGGTGGGTGCGGGCAATGGTGATTCTGGCTAATGGAGTTAGAAATGGTTTGATCCTATAGAGGGAACCTAATTTCTTATTAACTGTTTTTATAGTGTTATTAATGTGAGGCTCATAAGAGAGGTTATTATCAATTAGAACCCTGAGTAGTTTAGTGGTAGTATCAGGAGATATAATAGTTCCATTACTAGAGGTTACGGTAAAGTTAAATGGGGAGGTTCTACAGGTGGGTATGAATAATAGCATTTTTGTTTTCTTTGGGTTTAAGATAAGATATCTATGCAGGAGCCAATTTTCAACGGTATTAAAGATCTTTTGGGTTAGGTATTGAAGTTCTGATGGGGAAGTGGCAGAGCATATAAGTGTGGAGTCATCTGCATATTGGATGCAGGTGGCTTGTGGGATTACAGAATGGAGGTCATTAGTAAAGATGGAGAAAAGTAAAGGTCCCAATATAGATCCTTGTGGGACTCCTAGGGTAACTGGAAGGTGGGAAGATAAGGTATTTTGCCCATAGTACAGCCTGTTTTCTATTATTTAAGTAGGATTGGAACCACTGAATAGCAAGATCATCCAATGACAGGTTACTGAGAGTGTTTATGAGGAGGTGATGGTTGACTATGTCGAAGGCATTCGACAGAACAATAAAGAAGGCTGAGGATAGAGTGTCGTTATTACGATTTCTATTAATATGGTCAGAAAAGGATAAAAGAGCAGAGGTGGTACTATGAAATGGTCTAAAACCATGTTGACATTTGGCTAGTAGATTTTTTTCAAGTAGGTGGGTTAAAAGTTGCCTGTGAATACATTTCTCCATTATCTTTGCAACAGGGGATAATATGGCTATGGGCCTGTAGTTGGAAAAGTCATTGGAAGTACCAACTTTATGCAGGGGGATAATGTGGGAGACTTTCCACATGGATGGGATGTATCCTTCAGAAATGGTTCTATTAATGAGGATGGATATGGGGTAAGCAATTGCTTTAGCTGATTTTTGCAGGTATTCTGCAGGTAGTTGATCTGCAGAGAGTGTGGTGGGTTTAAGCTGCTGGATAAGTTTACAGACAAGGGATGTGGGAACTGGCTGATAATGAAATAGGAGAGAGTTATTGATCATGGCAGTGGTAGAGCATGTGATGCAAGGAGATAGTTGGTTGGCCAGGGATTGAACGGTTTCTGTAAAGAAAGTGTTAAATGAGTTGGCTATTTGGGTAGGATTATTATGATTAGAGCCAGAGGGAGTGGGAGTGCATCAGTCTCCTGGGTGTAGGAGGTTATTTATGCCTTGCCAGAATTTTTGTGAATTTTTCTGGTGAGTTTGTTGAAGATGGCAGTAGTAGTTCTTTTTATCAGACACTATTGCTTTTTTTGTTTCATTTCTTAGCTATCTAAACTTTAGGTGATCTGAATGGCTTTTTGATGCCCGCCAGTTGGCCCATAGTTTATTTCTTTGGAGGATTTTTGTTTGGTAGTTTTAGTGAGCCATGGGGCTGGTTTAGTTCTAGTTCTAATTTTACAAATAGGGGCATGGCAATCTAGAGTGGTTAAGAATTTTCTATTAAAGTATTTGACTGCATCATCTAATGGGAGATGCTTGAGGTGTTTCCAGTCATAGGCTGAAAGTTCAGTTTGGAAGCTTTCCAGGCTAAAGTTTTTGTTGGTCCTTACAGTCCTTTGGTTGGTTAAGTTTGGAGATTCAGTCTTATATCTGATTAAGTAGGTAAGTGAGTGGTCACTTATATCTTCTGGGAGAGTGCCCGATTTATAAGTTTGCTGGTGAGAATTAGTGAGAATCCAGTCTAGAGTGCTTTTTTTGTTATTAAGCTTGTTGATTCAGGTAGGGGAAGTTATGGTTTGGGTAAAGCCATATAGATTAATATGAGTAGAAGGCTGCTCAGTTGTACAGGAAATCCAGTTTATATTAAAGTCACCAAGTATTATGGTTTCTTGTGGATAGTTGGTTGATAGCCAACTAAGAATAGCTTCTAGTGTGTTAGTATTATTGCCTGGGGGAAGGTAAATACAGACTATATATATGGATTTACATTTGTTGAGCTGAAACTTTGATATAAGAATCTCTGCATTACTAGAAAGAGGTAGTTTGGGGTCTATTGAGGTAACCTGTAGTCCATTTTTATAAAGTATAGCTACGCCTCCACCCTTCTTAGCATTACGGTCAAGTCTCAGGATATTATAGCCAGGGGGGAACAACTACAGTATCTTGTATTGATGGGTTAAGCCAGGTTTCAGTAAGGCAGAGGATATCAAATGAATATACATCTATAAAGGCATGCAAAGGAGCAAGTTTGTTATTGATGCTTTGAATATTTAGATGTGCTATTTAAGAGAGTTGGGGGTCCTGGTAAGTAGTTGTGTGTTAGATGAAGTTGTTGTATCAGGCTTAGTAACAGAACTTGAGATAGGACCAGGGTTTGGATGTACATCACCATCTATGAGGATGTGGATTTGCACTCTTAGGGTGAGTTGGAAAAGTTTAGAAGTTAGGTTTTGGAATTTTCTTGCTTTAGGGCTATAGTAAGAAATATGAGCAAGTCTATGAAACTTGGCTGACAAATACTTTGCTGGGAAGAAAGAGTTGTTGAAACTATGGGGAAGACTAAATGTAGGTATAGAGGTTTGCTTGATGGGATAGTGAAATCCTAGACTTGTTTGGTGTTCATAGTGAGTAAGTAGATAGGGAATAGTGAGGATAGTTAGCAGTGATAGTAAAAATAAGGGACTGTGGCATGTTTGGTACAATAGTAGCATATATATATATATATATATATATATATATATATATATATATATATATATATATATATATATATATATGCTATCACTGAAAAACTACTCCATAATGTGCCATATAAACATTCTCCTGACAATAATGGGCATATAGAAGGTATGTTTCAAGCTATTTATAAAGTGGAGTTTTCTAATAAAAGAAGCGTCAAGAACACTGAAGAAAAAGGAGCATCACTGGCAGCTAACCTTACACGTAAACTGCCATCCTTGCAAGAATGCTAACAAATTTAACTGCACCAATTATGATGTCATGCAGGGAGAGGATGCGCAAGTCTGCTGGGTAACAGTGGTTTAATATGATGAAGTGTTTATACACAAACATACATCACCAGTTTTAGTTAACACATTGCTGTTAATTACTTTATATATGAAGTTATAACAACGTTTCTGAATTTTATTTATTTATTTTGCATTCGTTTACCAGGAAGGTCCACTGGGCCAGGTGAGCCCATTTTCAGCAGAGGCCGAGGGAGAAAAGCTCCAGAAGATTAAACATAAAAAAGTACATGATATTAACAAAACATTACAAGTGTTGCATGCAATGTAACTGCTAGTTACACAATGGATTGTATATATTTGCCAAAAAACAGTAGGGTATGCTGTGTTATATAAACACTAATTTAAGCTAGTCACACTAGATTATATACATATATGGTAGGCAACAGTTCAGAAGAGGTAGGTGGGTTATGGTTGGACTGATAGAGATATAGCAATAAGATCAATTATGCTGTATTCAAGTAAATTGATTTAGACATTGTATAGCATTTTGCAATACAGGGATTGAGTTACCAGAAATAAAAAGTTAATTTATTGAAGGGAGATGTTTTACTAAAAATGAATAGATAGCGTCTACAAGAAGTACAAGTGGTTAGTATGCTTGCAGAGTTAAGATAGGGGAGTCAGGTATTAGGGCAGGATTAACTTTATAATTTTAATTATATAATTTTCAGTGATTTATACTGGCAATGCTGGTGTAGCTAGTCATTTTATTTTACTATACTTAAGAGACAGACAGTGTTAAAATACATCATTTTGAAAACTCTTCTGCAATTGTCACTGTAGTCCCAAAATGCACAGCTCGTGCTGCCATTCAACAATCATTCTTATGAAGAATAGATCTTATCCGATGAAATATGCTACGCACCTTATTTACAAAAAATAACCAGACAGCAGTGGTTCATTTTTTTTGGATGCTGAAACAGTCTTCCAGTTTTCATTTTCAGGGTATCTTTTTAATGAACTAAATGCTCACAGCACACCTTCACCTTCAAGAAGGGCTAAGCATTTTTTTAAAAGTCAAAAATATTTTCAACAGTTTTAAAAATGCATTTTTTTTTGTTTGTTTAGCTGGAAACAAAAGGTGCACTTTCACTTTATTCTGCTTTAAATAGTCAGCAAGTGTATTAATTTCCCCATGTGATATACAGGAGTACTACTCTCAGAGCAGTTTTGAGAATTAAATCAGCTAATAAAGACAGAAATCTGACTATAACAGAAACATGCTTAGTAAAAGTTATTTTTTAAACTCTGTGGGATGATTCACCTGCAAATGATCAACCTCTTTCCACATTTAATGTTTCTGGGATTCAAGTTAAGTTCACCATATTATGCTCTTCAATATTTCCACCTAGTCCAAAATTACCTACATTACATCTTCTGTATATCAATATTGTCAATCCTTTCAATCAGATGTTTTTTCCCTTTAGAACACAAATTACCTGATTTTCTTCTTCATGCAGTTTACCATCTATACCACTTAGAGATGTCAACCATTTATTTAATTTTCCTCATGTTCCTCAAGTACTTTCTCAATAACTCATGTTGGTGACCAAAATTTAATTGTAAACTGTCCATTCTGTTTTGAATTCCTTAAACTTTAGATAATAGTTTTGTACTTTTTATTTTAGATTCTGAGTGCAAGTTTTTCCCAGAGATGTTTCCATGACTCGTGTCTAAAACTTTGCTACAGCAGTAGTAAATAAATGTGATGTGATAAAAAACACAAGGAGCTGCTGCAGACAGCTACCTAATCACTGGACACCTTTGACCTCTGTGTTTTCTTTATGTGTAGCCTGGCATTTGGAATCATCACGATAGAGAACATTTAGCCAAAACATTCTTGAAGGTTTACAATTTGTTTACCTGCTGTAGTTTTACAAACTGAGGTTACTTGAATGAAGCAGTTACCCAGATAAGGATATGCGCACTCATTTCATTCTCATAGTGAGCAAATATGTGTATCAGGCAAAGAAAAAAGGCCAAGAAGCAGAGAAGCTAAACTGAGAGAGACACTGTCCTGCTCTGAGCCTGAGAAATTGTCTGCAGATCCTTTAAAAAGAATGCTCAAATCTTTTCATGCCTAGAGTGATCAAAAGGCAATCTTTTATGGATGCTGTGAATTCTCAGAGTCGCCAAGCGTTTCTGTATAATAAATGATGCATGACATAACTTCTACTCCTTGGGATCAGCTATGTGCAGGAAGGAAGGGAAGGGTATATAAAGCACATTCTATGGTAGAGTCTGCTGATACCACTTTCCTAACCTAGTTGTCTGAAGTCAAACAAAACAAATGCTGCTTGAAGTGTATAAACATTCCTCCCACTGGTGCTACGAATGGAAAAGGAGGGGAGGGATGAAAATATAAGATAGCATTTGATGCCAGTGGTTGTTGCTCTCATTCTGTACAGACCCCCTTCCTTCTAACTGCTGACGGGACTGGATTGGTATCTACTACCCCGTCTAAGCCTGCTACTTCTCACAGAATGATATTCCTCTGTCAGCAGTGTTCTAGTTTAGTTTGTTCTTATACAAAAGTCAACTCTTATATGGATAATTCCTGGAATACCTCAGGACAGGGGAGAAATGAAAGTTATGAACTTCCCGTAATGACAGATCCTTACTGTCCCTCTCCATCTACCTTGATGGTTGAGTTACCTGCCCTCACTGTGGATCTGAGCTAGCAAACTCCTCACACAGATGCTTGTCCAGAGCTTGAGTTTTTCCATCACTCATAATGCCATGTGGTCCCACTTGATCTCAGATTAAATCTATCCTTTATTGGATGAAAAGGTAATGGACAATAGGAGATGTAGAGAAAGGCTGCTGGCCTACCAGGTAACTAAAGAAAGGAAGGTGACAATTTGGCATGAGGACGGTGGGTGAGACACAGAGGGAGAGAGACTGTATGGATCTATTGATATGGTTGGGTAGAATTCCCAGCTGCTTTTCCTCCCTGATGGCATCATGGCAAGATACCCCTGAGAATGGTGGAACCCAAGGCAGCTGTGGACAGTTTATAGTGCTCATCAAAGATATGCATTGTTTTGTTAACACGTTTATTGAATTATCACTTAAGACCTAGGCAAAAATACATTCATAAAAAAGAAACCAATGTTAACATGTTCACAATTACAAACAGTATACATCACATACATTCTTTTAAACAATCATCAACTCGACAACATAAATTGATCAATTCCTGCTTCCCCTTAAAGCTCCTCCAAAACATTATTCTGCACATATCTTTTCCCACAATTTCCATTTCTCTTTGTAATTTGCTTCTACCCTTTTCTAAAGAACCCACTTCCATTTCTCATAGGTTAGTACTAGGTTAACTGCCCTTGAGAGCCATTTTAAGCCTAGCTAATTATCCCTTGTGAGACTTGAACCCTGTACCTTGTGTTTGTAAGGCAAACACCTTAACCATTAGGCCACCCTCCCAACCCGTTACAATATTCATTACTTCAAAAACAGTATGTTTATACTTTGATTTCCATTTTCTAATAATTGCTTTTTTGCATCCACCAGAATTAAACTTAAGACCTTACTATGTCAAGACAATTCAGATCCTGTATCCCAGCTCAAAAAAATAATCTCCTTAGTTTCACCCATTTGATCACCAAGTATTTCTGAATGAATACTCTGAAGGGAAGTTTTAAAGTCTGCCGCTCATTACACTCCCAAAACATATGTCCCCTTTTACCTCTTTCACCCCCATCACACCTCAAATATTTGACACCTACTTGAAGATAAAATCTTTGAAGTCTGCTTGGGCTATAAAAATGCTTATGCAAAAACTTCCAAACACAAATCCTACATCTTCCAGACTTTGATGCGCATTTTTATTTATTTTATTTTAGATTTGTTTACTGGGAGTGTCCGGCTGGGCCAATGGCCCATTTTCAGCAGAGGCCCTGGAAGAAAAGATCCAACTAACAAAACTACTACAAATATAGAAACATTCTCAAAGTGTCTAGGAATTTATATAAGTGTAACGAGAGGAGTACTGCATTAATAATATTGCAGACATCATATTTGGCAGCCATACATATGCTCTTCCATTGTTTCCTTGTGAATTGCTTACCCAAGCTCTCTTCCTAATCCTTTCTAATCTTCTCTGATCAATTCCTACAGTTACTGTGCAAATATTTTATATGTTCTACTAATTATCCTTTTTTAACAGCAGCTTCTGTTCTAGATTCATGTAAAAACTCTACAAAGGCAGGTCTTTCACTTAGGATTCTCGTATCCTTTTCTCTTTGCCTATACTCTGATATCAATCCCTGACAGGGAAGGCAGTTTCTATCCTGCAGTCCAAATGTCTATCTGGCCTTTTCCCACCCTATTCCATTTCCCTCTCTAGTTGTTTGCTCCCAATATCTATCAGTAAATTCCAGCACCCTCTTGCCTATTGTTTGTAATCGTAATTGCAGTCATACCCATTGCCAGAATCTCTTTTCTCCATTCTTGTGTTGGCTTAGTCCTTAAAATACTTTTTGCTACTTTATGAAGTTGATATTCTGTACAACTGTTATTCTCCTTAAGGAGCTGCATCCAAATCCTACTCCTGTCCTTATTTCTTGAATACCCCCCCCCCCCAGGTTCATCATCACCCCTTTCGACTTTGAAGTATAGCTTTCTGCTTGTGTTACATATATGAGCATTAACTGTGTAGTTTTCAAATACCCCTTCAAATCTGGTAATTCTAAACCACCTTGTTCTATTGGAAGGATCAACTTTTCCCCTTGACCCTTGCCCTCTTCCCCTCCCAGATAAAAAAATCTTTCAACTTTTTTATTACTTTCCACAACTTCTCCTCTGGTTGATAAAAATATGCCTAACTTGTATATAAAACTAGGAATATTTCTAAACACATGCATATTATCCAGATACTCTTTTATCTTCTCTTTAGCAGTCTGTATTTGCCCTTCTTGCTCTATCAGATCCCCCTTATTTTGCAATACTTTCACCTCTGTCAGCCCTTTAAATAATTATTGCTACTTCTTACCCATATCTATTATTTTTCTTTTCTTTCATTTCTACCACATTTTTAAACTCCACTTTCATTTTATCCCACTAAATAGCTACAACTTCTGAAAATTTGTATCTTTCCTAATATCTCTTGAATAACTTCCACTACCCATTTCTTAAATTCCTCTCTTTTTAACAGGTAGGTGGGGAGGCAGTGTCTCATTTGCACTTCATTTTTATGTTAGTTGCTACTGGTACATTATCTGAAATAGTTATTGGATGTGTGACAAAGTTTTCAATTAAATGCACATGTTCCTGTGAAATATAATTTCTATCTAGTCCAGTTACTGTACCTTGGGGAATACTATGTAAAGTCTAAGTTCCTACTACTGAATTCATGTCTTCCATAACAATTATCTTCATAAATTTATTCAGCAATCTATTATTTTTTGTTATATTTTCCCTGCTAGGTCTCCCAAGTACATCCTCACTGTTGCAAATCAAGTTCCAGTCCCTATCTATAATTAATATCCCTGATGAAAACAGATTCTCCCAAAATTTTCTTAAGCTCCATAATAACATATTAAGTTAAAACAAACACACAAAACTAAGTACATCATCAAATAATTAAGTTCAACTCTCCTGATAGGAACAGCTGTCCCACATTGACAACTGCACACACAGGCAAAACCTAACCTAATATTAAGGAAATCCATGCTACAGCCTGTATTCCTATTTACACTAATTGTGGTCTGTGCTTGTCTTATATTTATTTCCCTCCCAGATGTGAAAAACAACATGTATGTTTTCAGAAAATTAACTTTTAGTGTTAAGAAAAAGTGCACTTGCCATCTTCAGATAAAACTAAATTATACACTGTTCTAGTAAATGCATTAAGGTATTTGGTTACCAGAAAAGCTATCTCTTCTTAACTTCCAATAATTTCAAACTATTTTCCATTCAACTGCTTTGCCTTTGCACCTTTTAATTTTACATTTCCCTCAGTAAACAATGTCCAGAGTTCTTGATTTATTGCCTTCAGCTTCAGTCAGCTTGTTTCCATGGGGATTTAAGAACAAAACCTAGAGCTGTTCTCAGCTCTTGATTTCTCAACTGGCACTGTACATTTGTTTAAGGAAAACCATTTATTACATTGCAGCTCTCTTTTTTTAAATGAATTTGCATTCAAAGAAAACTTGTCATAAGGTTAAGCCAAGGGCATTACTTCAGACATTCACTTCTGGAAAAGTAAAATAAAGCATTTCAGCTCTACATATAATATAATTAGTGCACTTTTACACTCCATCCAGGCACCCCAAGAGTCCACTATCACAACCTATTGATTTAAACATGCTTTTATCCAGCCTTTCTTCACTTTTTGAATTGTAATGCCTTAATTTCTTAAGACGAAAAGAGAGGGAAAACACTTTTACTTTAGCATATTACTTTAGCATATTTTTCATGTACAACAATCATTGAAAATACTTTACTATATAAAGAATAGTTGTGTAAGAACTTACCATAACCTTAGATGTCCTTCTCTTCCATGTTGCAGTATTCATAACTGTAGAGAGATTGCTGTCTGCAGGACTGGACATCCGGCCAATATACCAAAGTCTTAGGAGCAGGGGTATGTGCAATGTTGGATGTCAAAGCCATAAACCGATGTTGGCTATAAAAGTGACGTCTGCACGTACCCACTTCAGAATGGACTACCGCATACAGTAGTACCCCTGGAAGCAATGAAGAGAAAGGAAGAAGCTTTCAGACTCACATGTAAGACCAGGCCAAGGGATGCCTCATGGAGGCATATGCCTGATGCTGAGGTTTGGTAGATGGAGACAGGAAGACAGGGGGTAGGAGGGTAGGACTGAAGAGAAGAACATCTAAGGTTGTGGTAAGTATTTACACAACTATTCTATGTCCTTCTATTCTCGTGTTGCATTATTCATAACTGTAGAGAGACTACCAAAGCTTTAGGTATGAGCCTGGGAGGAAGGATGAGGTCCCTGGTCTATAAGGCCATGGAGAATGGACCTAGCAAACCCACTTCTGGCCCCAGGAAGTCAAATCTAGTTTGTAATGCCTAGTAAAGTTCGGGACTGATGACCAGATGGCAGCTTCTAAGACAGAGGTGTAGTCTACCTCCCTGAAGAAAGCAGAGGAGGAGGAGGCAGCTGCCCTAGTGGAATGAGCCCTCTTTACCATGAAAGGAGTGGTGTGCAGAGATATTCTTAGATATCCATGAAGAGATAGTCTGTTTAGTCTAGTCGGGTGAAAGGAGACAAACAGCCGGTCAGACAATCTGATGGGTTTAGTCTTGTCAAGATAATACCAGAGTTGTCTGTGGATATCTAGAAAATGTTGAGTCCTTTCAGAGGAATTTAGGGGTTGAGGGAAGAAAACAGGAAGGTTAATGGTCTGATTCAAGGATAACTCATTAACCACCTTAAGCATGAAGAAAGGGTAAGTACTGAGGGGAAACCCTGTCTTTATGGAAGATGAGGTAAGAAGGGATGGCCATCAGGGCTTGAATTTCTGATAACCTCCTGGCAGATGTGAAGGCCACCAGCAGTACTGTTTTCCAGGTACATAGCATTAGTGAAGCAGAGTGGGCTGGCTCAAATGGAGGTAAGGTGAGTTTTTCTAGGATAAAATGTAGGTCCCATGTAGGAGGGATTGGCTTATGAGGGGGTCTGATATTGAGGATCCCTTTCAAAAAGATATTAGCCTCTATTCTGGATGCCAGAGGAGGTACCAAAGGAAGACAAGCTGAAATGGCAGACAAGTGGACTTTAATAGAAGAGTATGTTAGTCCTGAGTGTAGAAGCTCACACAAGTAAGAAAGAACCATGGGTACAAGGAATGAGTAAAGGGTCCTGTTTTTTCTTATGACACCACCTGGAGAATCTTTTCCATTTTGCCACATCATTTCTCCTGGTACTGGGTTTCCTGGACTCCTGCAAGAAATTGAGTATGTCCTCTGAGTATAGGTGCCTGAAGGGGATCAGAACCCTATCACCCATAAAGTGAGCCTGAGACTGCTCACCTGAGGGTGTATTAGGGCCCCCCTGTCTTGTGTGAGTAGGTCTAGATGGTGGGGTAACCTGTGGTGATTGCCCTTGGCTAAAAGGTGAAGAAGAGGAAACCAATGCTGTCTTGGCCAGAGGGAAGTCACTAGCAGGATTTTTGGTTTGCCCCTCTGAATCTTCAGGAGGACCTTCTGAATCAGTGTGAAGAGGGGAAGGCATAACGGTACATCCCCGTTCAAGAGAAAGAGAAGGCGTCCACTTTCCAGGCCTGGGGATGTGGAGCCCTCGTACAAAACAGAGGCATCTGCCTGTTCTGGGAGGAGGCAAACAGCTCTGCTTTCTGAGATCTAGGAACGCCTCTTTGTTAAGCATCCATTTGTGAGAGGTTGTAGAAGTTCTGCTGAGAGTGTCTGCCATTGCATTCTCTGCTGAAGGATGTACACTGCTTGCAGGTGAATATGCAGAATAGAAGCTAGAGATCAAATCTGTATGGCTAGGTTGCAAAGAGGGTAAGACCTAATCCCCCCTGCTTTATTGTACCACAAGACAGTCATATTGTCTGTAACTACTTTCAAGGTGCCTGGTAGGAGGACTGGTTGGAAGATCTGTAGTGTTAAGTAAAGGGCCTTCATCTCTTTGAAGCTGATGTAGTCCCTTTGCCTGAGTGGAGACCACTCCCCCCTGTACTTTGCTTAGTTTTTGCTGGTGTTATAAAACTGCACCCCAGTTCTGAAGGATCTATAAAGATTTGCTGTGAGGGTAGGGGTAACTGCAAAGGTATGCCCCTGGTTGAGATTGATGGCTGTAATCCACCATTCCAACTCTTTTCAGGCATGGTAGTAAAGGGAGGGAGTTATCTAGAGGATGAGAATGTTGGTTACAATGAGTCTTTAGTACCCACTGGATCTTTCCCATATGCAGCCTTGCCAGAGGAAGCATTTGTATCAAGAATGTCATGTGGCCCAGGACTCTTGGGAATTTTCTGGCAGAAAGTGTTTGAAGAGACAGAAGCTTCTGAAGGTAGAGAGTTAGGTCTTTTACCTTTTGGCAGAGAATGAAAGTTGCCATCTTGTTGGTTCTTATCCTGCACCCTAGAAAGAATAAGTCTTCTGTAGGGGTCAAGTGGGACTTCCCGTGGTCCACAGTAAACTCCAGGTCTGCCAGGGTTTTGGTCGCCCAGTGTAGGTGATGTTTCAGGGTGTGAAAGTCCTGGTGAAGTATTAACAGGTCTAGATATGGGTATATTTGAATGCCCTGTATTCTGCAGTGGGCAATCACTGGTGCTAGACAATTGTGAACACCGTGGGAGCTGTGGGGTCCCCAAAAGGTAATGCAGAAAATTGAAAATGCAAGGAACCTACTGAAAAATGTAAGAATTTCCTGTAGCAGGGGTGAATAAAAATGTGAAGGCAGGTGTCCTTCAGATCCAGGGATACCATAAAAGCCTGGTAGGGGAATGAGGGGCAACAGCAGCTGCAAGATGAGCATGCTGAAGGTGTGAACCTTGAGATAAAGGTTGAGTGCGGACAAACCCAGAACTGGTCTCCAAGGACCATTTTTTCTTGGGACCAGAAACATCCTTGAGTAAAATCCCTTGTTTACCTGCTATGGTGGGACTTTTTCTGTGGTGCCCTGGGCCTGAAATTGATGCAGAATAGAGGGGAAAAGCTACAGCTGGCTTTTGGGGGATTGGGGTATTCCCCTGGAAGGGGGGTAGAGCCTAGCATCCCATAAAGTAACCTTTTTGAATTATGGAGAGGACCCAGGCTTCTGAGGTGATCTTCTGCCGGGGGGGGGGTAAGGAGAGGGTGAGGCAAAGGGACAATGGGTGGAGAGAGATAGTGGGTTTAAGTCACAGTTGAGGGGTTCTGTCCTGCTCAGGCTGCCTCCAAAAGGGGGCATTACCGGAGGAAGGGGTTATAACAGTGGAATGTTTCCTAGTTTGCCTCCGTCCTTGAGCCGGTGGTGGAGCAGAATGAGATGACTGCCTCCTAACAAAGGAAGTATTTTGAGGGAAGTTTCTATGGTACCTAGGGATAAGTGAGACCAACAAATGTTTTAAATTTTGCAACGCCTTTCCCTTTTCTTGCAGGGATATGAGGAGTTCTGCAGATGCTTCCCTGAAAAGGAGCTTATCTAGTGGTGCATCCAACAACTTGGTTTGTACATCCATGGGGACAGTTTGTAGCCTCACCCATAAGTATCTTCACAATACAGAGCCAGAGGCTGCAGATTTTGAAGAGGCCTCCACCACATTGTAACTGCACTTAATAGAGTGCTTAGTCACTTGTGAGGCAGTGGACAGAAGGGAGTTTAGTTGGGTGTTAGCACGCGAGTCTGGTACATCTGGTATGAGGGCAGACGCCTTAGAAAGGGTGTCTAGAACAAACCCGGCCATGTGGGTTTAGTAGTTTAGGGCTCTGATGGCAAGAGTGGAAGAAGTATAGACCTTCTTCCCTAGCCTATCCATAAACTTGCTGTCCTTGTCAGTAGGGAATAAAGAGGTAGAAGGCTGTTGTCTAGAGGATTTGTCAGCTGAGACTGCTATGACTGCAGAGTCTGCAGGAGGGTTCTTGAACAAGTACAGAGTATCCTGAGGAACTTTACAGAACCTATCTGGGCTTTTGGAAGCTGGGAGTTGAGAGTCAGGGGCCTGTGAAGCAGCCAAAAAGGCATCTTGAAAGGGTGAAAGCAAGGGAGGGACTGCAGATGTTGAGGGTTATCCGTCTCTAGTCATTCAAAATACCTCTTTTTTGAATTTGAGACATCTGAGGCTTGCCATTTGAAGTGTTCTATCATGAGAGAGATGGTATCTCTAAAAGAAAGCACTTCCCCTGGAGATTCAGGACTGATAAGAGTCCTCTTCCTCAGGGGTAATAAAGTCCTTGTGGGATTCAATTTGAGAGCAGAAAGTAAAGGAGTCTTAAGAGGAGGAATATTCTTCCTTAGACTCTTCTAAGGCCTGCCAAGGAGTAGGAACAGGTGGAGGTATCTGTGATTGTAGGGCCTGGAATGCCCTGAAAAGATTTTGGGAGAAAACTTTCCATCCAGGGCAGACTGCTGTTTTGTGTACTTTAAATTTTTGTTTTCTCTTCAGAGGAGCTGATGGATGGGTTGATTTAGAGGCCGATGTCTGGGAGGATTGCAGAACAGGGGTAGGCTCCTCTGACACCATGAGCCATGGTTCTCCCTCGCAATCAGATTCTGATGGTTCATGAACCTCAGTGGACATACTCAGCATTTCCGTCAGGCCAGCTTCCATTATGGTTCCTGTTTCCAACTGAGAAACAAACATCCGATGGGACCCTGGGCTAACATCTGCCTCAAGAGTCTCTCTGGACTCCTGAGGAGCAGCATGGGAGTCGGGCCTAACTATTTTGGCCTTCTTCCTAGGCGGCTCGTTGGAAGTACCTACTCCACACTCCATACCTAACCCTAGATGCCGGAGTGTCTGCCTGTCGAGACATAGTTTGAGAGCAGCCAGACAGCTGCGAAGAGTTTTAGGCACAAACAATTTACAGATGTTGCAACATGTATGGTCATGGGCTTCCCCTAGACAAAACACTTATCATGTAGGTCCTTGTGTGGAATTTGTTTTCCATAAGCGCATTTCCCCTTTCTAGTTGACATGTACACCTGAAAAGGTAAGAAATAGATAAAAACCCCAAAGGGTACTTATCTGCAGCGAATGGCCATCAAACGAGTGAACTGCTTCCTGAAGCTGGTGATCAGAGGTCCAAAGATCACTGTGGCAGAAAAGTTCTGAAATGGGTACGTGTAAACTTCACCTTTATCGCCAATGTCGGTTTATGGCTCTGACATCAAATGTCGCAAGTACTTCTGCTCCAAAAACTTCGGTATACTGGCCAGATGTCTGGTGCTGCAGGCAGCAACCTCACTACAGTTATGAATACTGCATACTGCAACATGAGAATAGAAGGACATCATGCAATTTACATCAATTGTTTTATACAAATACTGTTAAGAGCACAAATTGTTTTACTTAGTTACTTTTCCTTCTTTCCCCTCATTCCTTTTTTCCCCATTTTAGTGTTCTTCTAAATGTTCAATCCAAAAGAAAATCCCAGGCAAAAAACTAGGAAGGCTAAATTCAATAAATTCAAATTTAATAAGGCAGCAAAATAAAACCATAAACACTTTTTATTAACAGAGGTGAGTGCTTTCCCAATGAAACCCACTGCTTTTTCAGACAACCAAAAATCACACAAACCATACTTAAATACTGAACGTTTAAAAGCAACAACCAATAAAAACGTGCCTACATCATTTCTGTCAGGGACATGTTTACTTGAGTTTCTTTGCCCTCAACACAGGTTTAAGTGGTACACTGTCGTTGAGCCCACATAGAGGTCTACTCCGCTCATTAGACCAGTCAGAGTACAATGCCCTATTTGGCATGTACCTCACTACACACCTGCAACAGCTGGAGAAGCCATAAAAGTGCCTCACGAAGAGGATCCTAGGCCTTAAACACATGTCCTACATGGACAGACTCAAAAAAACTCCAGCTATTCTCTGTCTCATATCATCTACTAAGAGGCAATCTCTGCTTGACTTACAAAGCCATTTCTGACCCAGCTCTGTTAGAAATGCTACATCTAAAGAAATCCCAATCCCTCCACACCACACGCCCAGAGACCTTAAACTCATTACCACAATCAACAGAACATGCTGGAGGAACAGGTTCATAACCCAGAGACTGCCCATGCTCTGGAATAGACGTCACATACATGTCAAGCAGAGCACCTCACTGGCCCTCTTCAAGAGAAATCGTGATGAGTGGATGGGAAATAAAAAGTTCACCCCGGGGATCAATCCAGTGGCTCTACTTGATAGAGGCACTGGGAACTGGCATCGGGCGGCACAATGCCAGGGCAATTCTATGGGCTAGGCTTGTAAAGGCTCTGGGGCGATTAGCCTAGTACATACCTATGAACTTCTAAAAATCTAAAATTTTCAGCCACTTTTTCTTGTAAAGCTATATTTCATAAATGTGACTGATGGTTTACAGTCTCACATTTATTCACTAATTTCAGTGTTGTTGGTTTTCTTCCCATTTATCTGCATCTCGCAACCCTAAACTCTGGTGCAAGTCCAATGTACTCCTGATTTTTCTAGTCAACTATTGTGCTTTTTCCTTTGGAACATTGGAATATGTTTCACTGACAAACTCTGTCTATGAGCCTTACAATCACAAGAATGAGAAGCAGGGTCCTCTTCTGATTGACAACTCATTCCTTGTTGGACAAATTTTTCTATTTCCCCTTTAGCCTGTTTTGCATCAAAAATGACTTTCATCCTCTAGGAAAAAATATTTTGAAGACAGATGGATACAGCAACTTGAATCTCACACCTGTCTGTCAACATTTCCTGATGGCCAAGACAAATTTGTTTCTCTTCTGTCAAGTGTACAGTGAGTAATCATTTCCGCATACACTCTACTGTCTTTAATTTTTAACACTTGACCCTTCTGCCACAGTTTTGTCAGGATCAACTCTTTCTGCTGGTTTGATTGTATCTTTACTAATATAGGTCTTCACTGTTTCTCATAGCCAGGTTTGGAGCATACATACGATGTGCCCTTTCAATTAACAAATCCTGCTGTGGAATACCAGTCCAGTTGCTTATTTGTGTTTTTATAAAATTAATACAGCCTGTTCCTTTCTGGTACAGAAGAAAATCTCAGGTTTTCTGTGCATGCTCTTTCTTCTAACTCTACCATTTCTTCAAACTGCTCTTCTTGAGCAATCTTATGCTCATCCAGACTCTTCTTCATTTCATCCTCTGATTTTTGCAGTTTTATCAGTTCATCTGAATAGCAGTTTTAAAGCTTCTTCCATTTTTCCATCCTTTTACTTGAGTTGATATAGTCTTCCAATGTTTCATTTATTTTAATAAGCTCTAAACACATTTTACTTATTTTTTCCACTGAATTACTGGAAGCCATCTCTTGTAACAAAGCTGAAGCTTCAACTTTTTGCTCAACAGCTGCAGGACTCTTTCCCAGTCAGTGTTTTCTCCATCTTTTCTTGTTGATTTTCTTTGAAATCTCTACTGGCATCCAGGCAATGTACGTTCTAGCCAGTAACTGAATTTTAGAAAAACAGGGTTAATGTCCCTTATCTAAAAAAAGAAGTTTTTAATCAGTGTGAAGCCATCTAGGAAAGTCTGCAAGTATGCACTGTGGACCAAGTTGTTGCAGCACAGATATCATCATCTATGACAGGACTTTTGAAATAAATCATAAAAGCTGAAACAGACCTTGTGAAATGAGCTTTGGGTTTGGATGGCAATGTAATACCTTTGCAAAAGTATTAAAAGAGATGCAAATCTGACAGTCATGTAGATAAACTGACTGACTCTTAGTTTGGTTTTACAAAAGGATATAGAGTTGGTAATTTTTTTTCCTAAGGATTTTGTTCTGTGGAGCTAGAAGCTTAACTGAATATGAATATCCAGGATGTGCAGATAGTACTCTCCTTTGTTAGCATGGTTTTGGTGGAAAAACAGGGAAATGAATAAACTGGTTCAAGACAGTCTTCAAAGCAACTTTGGGGACAAAGGAGGGGTTTGGTCTGAGACAAGTCTGTCTTTATGGAGAATCAAGAATGGTTGTTTGCATGATAAGGTTTACAGCTCAGAAAGAGTCACAAAGAAAATTAAAGTCTTCAAGGAGGAGTGCTTTTGTACAGCCTGTGAGATTTCTTGTACTACTACGTTTTTGGGAGGGTTGGAATGTCTGTAGGGGCCTTTGTACATTGACTGGGGATGGAAATGAATGGAATGATATAACTTCTAGATATTACTGTCTTCACCTAAGTGGTCTCTGTGATGTTCAACTAGTTTTGTGAGTGAAAAAGAGAATAATTCCATGACCTGACTTCCTCCAGAGGTGAGCAACTAGGCGACTTTTCCAGACCACCAAAAGGGTTTTTCTGAAGAGAGGCTTCTAAACCCTTGGTTCTGTGGACTGATGCACGAGCTGAGGACTTTCAGATATTAGCAGCCCTGTATTTTTTTAAAAAGCTCACTGTTTATGGACTGCCTGATTGTTACTGCTCTCTCTCTCTCTAATGGGTGTGTGTATATGTGTGCGTATGTGTGTGTGTGTGTGTGTGTGTATGTATATATATATATATATATATATATATATATATATATATATACACACACGTTTGTATATGTGTGGGTATTCTTAAAATGATCTACACAGACACAATCAATCCATCCGTCCACAACCCTTTTTACAGTTTTTGCACATGGGGTTGGAGTGTCACTTCAACAGTGGCAATGATCTAGAGGCACGGTTCACATCTCAGGGTGGCAATCCCTTGGCCTTTTCGCTAAGATCAAGTATAAACACACAATCATCAAAATAATATTGTATTACCATTATATCAACAGTTAAAAATTTCACAAGTATTCTCCATAACACCAACACTGTCACAAGGCATGTGGAACAACAACTTCAGTTACAAAATACTAATTTTAAATAAAATTTAAAATGTGTTCCAAAACACCAGTGTGCAACAGCAAAACTCAAAACTTATTCCAGTACTTTTAAAATCTCCACCCCACACTCATGCTAATGATGTATGCTAAATTTGAGATTTTATCTACCTCATATAAGTGGAATTCTTCACAGTACCACAATCTAATTTAACAAAAAAAGTATGACAGGACTTACTGTTTCAATATAAGAGTAAATGGTTATGATTCCCAAAAAGAATCTCTCATGTCTGACACAGACCCTGATAAAGGGAAAGGTTACCCCCAAGTCACCCTAAAATCTCCAATGTTGGAGAAGTGATGGAAATTATGAGACAGAAGGTGAACAGGCACACCGACACCCCTTTTCTGGATGAGGAAGTGTTCATCAAGTCCTTTATAGCTGGCCAATCTACTTCATGGGTTCCCAACAATGACGGTCTTAACTGAACTGGTAGTGCACAAGGTATGGCAAGACTATTTGACTGGACTAATGCCACCAAAACCAGACAAGATCCTGAGATCTCTCAAGGACTACCCCTATTAGAGTAAGGGACATTTCAGAGAGTACACTGTGGTTGCAGCAGCCACCAAGGAAGAGCTATTAGGACAGCGTTCTATGGTCTATTCTTCTAATAGGGAATTTAGGATGATGGACAGATTTGAAAATGGGCTCACACTTCAGGAACTTTTTCCTTTGAGGAGATTAAAGTACGAGAGACTTTGGATTCCCTTTGCAAAACCGCCCCACATTCCAGACAAAAGGAAGCAAATGTAGGCCCAGTTTTCAATCATTTAACCATCACCAACCTGATCATGAGGCTACTATCCAATGCAGCCTGATGGGACACTGAGAGCAGCAGGCATCAGCATATCTATGTACTGTCATGTCTGGTTGATTGTGTTTTTGCAGGAAACTTTAAGGCATCCTTGCTGAATGCCCCTATAATGTATCGTCACTCTTTGGTATAAAAATAATGGATATTTTAACAAAGGAAAACTGTTATCTTTTCTTAGGTGTCCATTTCACTACCTCTCAATAGTCCTATTCCAGGAATCAGAAGGGTAACAATGGACTCTTGTCTAAGAAATCCCAGTGTTCTTCCTATAGGACTCTCTTTCAGACAGAGCCCATTGTGGCAGAGGGGGATTCTTTAATGGGCACTGTCCTTAGTGGAGAGAGGGGTCGCAGAACCAGACGATGGCTATATCAAGTAGAAAATAATTTACAGGTTTGGTTAAGAAAAAGTTAATAAGAAAGACTCCTTATTACTTTCCCCGAGTTCACAAAATAAAGCTTTACTTCACGCTGTTTTTGTTATAATACAGATACATGTAAAAAGTTAAGTAACCAACAGAAGTACACAACCAGTGTTGACTGCAGGACACCAAGGAGATTCACCAAACCAAATGACACAACGGTCCCAAATACAACCAGCGTACTGAAAAGACAAGCAGCAAATAAAATCAAAATAGTGAATAACTTCTACTAATATCAAAAACTGTGTTTAGCTAACTGCTTTTGTCCTGCATTTTACACACAGACTTCATCATAGATATAGATGCAAAAAGCCTTGACAGTGCCTTATACAAAAGTATTGAAACTCTACTGCTCGTGAAACAGAAACAGAAGTGTAAGAGGTACCCTTGCAACAGTACAATGAGCAGCTACAGCCAACGGTAGAAGCACATCCAAGAACTAAGACTGACAGCAGCTTCTGAGGCATTTGGTCAGCTTTCACAGTAACAATAATAATGTCCTCTATTTGAGACTTAAGCAATAACAGTAGATTACAGAAGATCTGCAAGGAGCAAACACTATGCAAAGGATGACCTGATAGCCCAATAAAATATCTATCAAAAGGTACTGCACTGAGAACTTTCATAAGGCCTTAATCCACAGTTTTAGACCACAAAAGATAGGCAGTTGTGTACGCACCACCCCACCCACATAGTACTGACTGATGAAGTAGTAAAAATTCAGACCCATTACTAACACTGAAAGCAATATTTTAATTATGAGGTAGAAGGACAACATGCTGTGGATTAGGAATGAGGTAATTAGCCCAAATCTGGGAGAAGTGGTGACCAATATACAGCATGGAGCAGCTGGTCACCAGTAATTTGCTTCATGTTACAACAAACTGCAGATGTGAAATTGTGCTCTTTTGTTACGGCAGTCTGCCATAAACTAAGCCATCTGCCTCACTTATTAAAGAAAATACACTAACTGGAAGTGATTTGAACAGAAAATGATTAAACAAAATATGCAGTGTATAGCCCTGCTGACTGCAGTAAATACACATCAAAGGTGAAATGATTCTCTTTCCAGAATCTGTAAATTTGAAGCCCAAAACAAGTCAATGAATACTACTGTAGGGAAAAACCTGATAAATGAGCCATCAAGTTAAACAGGTACGCTGATTTATTTCTTCTGGGCAATTCCATGCAAGTCTCTTAACAGCCTTATTTATTCCTGTTGTCAACTGTCTTCAATTTTCATACATCTGGGCTGAATTTTAAAGAAAGAAAAAAAAATCACTTAGAGCCACTACATTTAACTGGTTAAGTGGATGCTAGGCCCATTAAATAGCTATGCTTCTTTTTTAATGCATAATTTCCAAGAAAACACTACTATAACACAAACATTTCAGGTCTGAAAGCTATATTTATAATACAGACAAAAAATGGTCAAAGGAGAACGAAGCACCAGATGGCTCTGAAATAATTACTTAAGCTAAGTCAAGATACTTCACAGTAGCAACCTCAGCAACTCTGTAAAGAAAACAGATATCATAAAAGGCAGTGTACAAGCTCAACACCACAAGAAAATGAGAATCACATGGAGATGTTCTATTCTTCAATGTCCAACTGAAAGAAATGCAAACGTTAACAGGTTCATTCAGTACACATCAAAAAGTTCATTACCAGTTTGCATGCCATAGTTAATGAGCACACCCCACCAAGAAAATAACTTTCTTAGTCATGCCTACCACTTCACTGACTACAACTATATCCAGGGAATCTACATTTGCATTTGTAGTATCTAGTGTGTGAAACTGTCAACCTCAAGCGGTGCCATACTCTACCCTTTTACAATAATTTAACATAGTCGCAAACACACACCAGTCAAAACAGCAGCACTAGACATTCCAAGCCAGTAACAATCTGAACCACCTCTTTGGATCGCATTGTTAGTGGCTCCTGTCCTGGGACAGTGGGGTTCTAACAGGATCCTGCAGGGCTTTCTGATTATCCTCATGAGATAAAGTGATTCAAGTCATGAGATACTTTTGATAGTGTCTGATGGAAAATGTCCTATCCTCGTCTGGCATGAAGGATATGAAGAGCTGATTTCACTGTCTGATATCTTTGATCCATATAAATTGCCCTTGTTTTGTGGGTTCAGGTAAAAGATCTTGCTTCTTTTGAGGGTTCAGAAAAAAGACAGGCAATTGCATAGCTCAAATGATTGATATTTGTGATATCACCTTGGACATGAAGCAAAAGTTGCCTTATGTTTCAGCTGGTCTATATGGAACACAGTATAGGACTTCCTACAAAAGTTCCTACAACTCATTTGATATCCACCAAAAACAGTCTTCCAAGACAAGATCATAAGTGCCACTGATTCAGACTTTCAACCAAACATTAAGAAGCCATGGGTTTACTGAGGGGCTTAAGAAACAAAACCCCTTTCAGAAACTGCTTCACAGTAGGATGAAGGAGCAGGGGGTCTAAAGGCAGCTATGCAGAAAAACAGACTCTCTAGCATTTGTGGGTACATCAGCATCTCTTCTATTTAAAAATATAATATTTTCTAGTGCTAGGTGTCCTGGTCTCTTACAAAATGCATAGTATCACCTCTGAAAATGTGATCCTTAAAGAGAATCCAGCCAAGAGCCCCTAAACTGCCAACTAGGGGTTCATTAGAGTTGGGGTGCGCTGATGCTTTTTTATCTTGGGTCAGGAGGGTGCAAACTTTGTGGGTAATGTAATGGCCCTCCTTCTACAGCTGAACCACCTTGGAGAACCATGGCTGCCTTGGCCATAACAGACTGCTCAAACAAAATCTCATTTTGTCGGCTTTGGCTTCTGCAGCAACTTGGGAATCTGGGAGATAGAGGAAAGGGGTAAAGAAGCTCACCTTCCAAAGAGATGGTGACGGCATTCACTATAGTGCAATGAAAAGTATTTGCCCCCTTCCTGATTTCTTATTTTTTTACATGTTTGTCACACTTAAATGTTTCAGATCATCAAACAAATTTAAATATTAGACAAAGATAACCCAAGTAAACACAAAATGCAGTTTTTAAGTGATGATTTTATTTATTAAGGAAAAAAAACTATCCAAACCTACATGGCCCTATGTGAAAAAGTAATTGACCTAATAACTGGTTGTGCCACCCTTAGCAGCAGCAACAACTGCAATCAAGTGTTTGCGATAACTGGCAATGAGTCTTTCACATCGATGTTCAGGAATTCTGGCCCAGTCTTCTTTGCAGAATTGTTTTAATTCAGCCATATTGGAGGGTTTCCGAGCATGAACTGCCTTTGTAAGGTCATGCCACAGCATCTCAATTGGATTAAAGTCTGGACTTTGACTAGGCCACTCCAAAACTTTCATTTTGTTTTTTTTAAGCCATTCAGAGGTGGACTTGCTGGTGTGCTTTGGATCATTGTCCTGCTGCAGAACCCAAGTGTGCTTCAGCGTGAGGTCACGAATTGATAGTCAGACATTCTCCTTCAGGACCTTTTGGTAGCAGAATTCATGGTTCCATCAATCACAGCAAGTCGTCCAGGTCTAGAAGTAGCAAAGCAGCCCCAGGCCACCACAATACCACCATGATGTTTGACTGTTGGCATGACGTTCTTTTTCTGAAATGCTGTGTTACTTTTACACCAGATGCAATGGGACGCACACCTCCCAAAAAGTTCAAATTTTGTTTCGTCAGTCCACAGAATATTTTCCCAAAAGTCTTGGGGATCATCAAGATGTTTTTTGGCAAAAGTATGATGAGCCTGTATGTTCTTTTTGGTCAGCAGTGGTTTTCATCTTGGAACTCTGCCATGCATGCCATTTTTGCCCAGTCTCTTTCTTATGGTTGAGTCACAAACATTGACCTTAACTGAGGCAAATGAGGCCTGCAGTTCTCTAGATGTTGTTCTGGGTTCTTTTATGACCTCTTGGATGAGTTTTGGGGTAATTTTTGTAAGCTTGCCACTCCTGGGAAGGTTCACCACTGTTCCATGTTTTCTCCATTTGTGAATAATGGCTCTCACCATGGTTCGCAGGAGTCCCAAAGCTTCAGAAATGGCTTTGTAACCTTTTCCAGACTGATAGATGTCAATTATTTGTTTCTCATCTGTTCTGGAATTTCTTTAGATCGAGGCATGATGTCTTCCTTTTTGGGATCTTTTGGCCTACTTCACTTTGTCAGACAGGTTCTATTTAAGTGATCTCTTGATTCAACAGGTCTGGCAGTAGTCAGGCCTGGGTGTGGCTAGTGAAATTGAACTCAACTTTCCCAGAAATGTGATTAACCACAGTTACTTCATAATTTAACTAGGGGGCCAATTACTTTTTCACATAGGACTATGTAGCTTTGGAGAGTTTTTTTCCTTAATAAATAAAATCATCATTTTAAAAACTGTATTTTGTGTTTACTTGGGTTATCTTTGTCTAATATTTAAATTTGTTTGATGATCTGAAACATGTGTGACAAACATGCTAAAAAAATAAGAAATCAGGAAGGGACAAATAATTTTTCATTGCACTGTACCTATGCATTGTACTGTGTGCATTGGTAACTGACACAAAACTCTTCACATGCTAATTCTTTTCAGATGTAAAAAGCCCTATCAAAGGCAAACACCATCTTTGTCTCATGAGTCTAGATGGCTTTGGGGTTAACCCATTACCTACGAATGATGCCTTCAGATGTATCTGCAGTTAACTCCTACTGACTCCTCTAGGCGTCAAATATTGCTTGCTCATATTTGCAACAATAATTCCAAATCCATGCTATGTGCAAGGTTTTAAAAGATTTCATCTTAAAGCTTACACAATGGCAAACTCAACTGCATTCATGTAAAGAGATATTAACTGTTGTTTTTGATATTAATTTATATAGATATATTTCACATTGTTCTAAATATCTCAACAACTGAGTAACAGACAGATCTCTTCAGCCTCATATGAAAGCTCTCAGCTAGATGAATAAAATCCTGCTGACAGTATGTGTGTAACTTGAGTGGTTGCTGACATATTTTAAGTTAACAAAATATTACAAACATAATAGTTGGTGTTTACTGTGACTTGTAAAATTCAGTTTAAGATCTAGAACCTAAAGAGTACTAACACTATAAAAACTGTTTCTCCTGAAGGGTTTGCCATTTATATTTTTCATAACCTTTATAGTTCCAGAGATATGAACATCTGTTTGAAATTTGAGGACATAATTTGATTCTGTCCAAAAGCTTAGGCTGCGCCCATTAGAAGTTACAGTGCAAACTTCCTGAGCTTCATTGGAGTAAATGAGTTAAAGCACCCTTTGTGACTGTTGTGGCAAAGTCCTATTATATTTGTTTGCAACTATTTTCATCTGCTGGAATGAAGGAGTGTTGGAAATGTAGGTTTAGCTGGGAAGTTATTGCCCATGTGATAAGAGTTGGTACCCCACTTGCTTGTTTATATACCACATGACAGTGGTGTTATCTCTTATAAATCCTAAAAGTCCCTGGTCGCAGGGCTGTTTTCAAGACACTCTGGGGTATCATCTGTTTTAGACAAATATATTTCTAAACATGGAGTTCTTTGACATGCAGTGCAGCTTTAGGCGAGTGATACTCACCCCAAGGCTAGGTCACAGACATCTTTACTAAGGAGCTGCATCACTTCTGGAATCGCAAATCCTCCATTTGCTGCCCACTTGGTGACAGCACCACTGCTTTTGACAACAGGAATCAGAAGTAATACTGTCTGCAAAGGATGGCTCTGTTGCTCACATAGGCTTCTGAGATACCACTGCATCCTTTTCATACACAGCTTTGGATTCTGTTACTAGTGCCTATAGGAACATTTTGGCTGAAAGACACGTCCTCAATGCCAGATATGAAACTCAAACTGAGAAACCTCAGCCTCTGGCAGAAAATATCTGCTTTGGTCTATATCCATTAATTCTCTCAAGATCAGTTTTGTCTTTCCTGGGGTCAGGTTTCAGTTGGCTAAGTTCAGAGTTAACTTCAGACTGCACAAACTGTGCATGGTATACCTGAGGAACTTCTTCAGGTGTGCCAATTAGGCTGCTTGAATTACACAATCCAGATAAGAATGAATATGGATTCCCTGGGTCCTGATGGGGGTGAGCATTCACTCAAAAAAAAAAAAAAATCATAGGGGATGTGGTATGCATCCCACACATTCAGAGTGACTAAAAGAATTTGGCAAAGGGAGTGGAATCAACGATTACATAGTTAATGTCTTGAATGTGGTGACTCTCAGAGACATGTTCAGGTTTAATAAAAAACAGACTCGGTTTCTGAGGGTCGCTCTTCTTTGGAACTAGTAGCAGTCTGGAATATAATCTGTAGTACATTCTAAAGAGCCTCTGGACCTTCTATCCACACATTCCACTTATGCCTTTAGTTACGCTTTGAGTTAGGCGGTGGAGTGGCATAGTTGGGCTTGATCCTTGAAAAGCTAGTGCCACTTAATTGAAGGAATTGAAGGAATAACATGTGGGCATGCAACTGTTTTCTTCTATTTTGAGAGACTGAAGAAATTAGGACCAACTGAGCAATGGGTCTTCTCTACATAGCAATGACACTTGCCTGGTGCTAGAGCCTGGGAGTTTCATTAATGGACAGTCCATGTCATTTGCATGCCATGGCGGCCCAAGACTTTGGCACTGATTAGCTTGATGCTTGCATCATTATTTGTCTGAGCTGCATGATGCTAGACTGACAGCTTGTGGTGTCAGTGAAAGAAGTGACTACTGTGGATTTTGGATTTGCTTGCCCCTTCCCTTGGGATATTCTGGAGGATACTCAACTGCTGGATAGTATCAGTGGGTGTTTCTAGAACTAACTGCTTCTTGGGTTGTACTATTAGTTATCTGATATCACTTGATGGAGAGTACAGATTTTTTTCTTTGGCATCTCTAAGTGTTTTTCTTCTTCTTAATTTGTCAAATATTGTGGGAGAATGTATGTCTCCCCCTATGCTGGTGTACTGAACACTTGTAAAGTTTCAGGGGCAAAAAGATAACTTTGGAATAATTTTCTTTGAGCATACATACAGGTTTACATAAACAGTTGTACACTCTGTTGAAGGAAGAATACCTGTCTTTCCCACTGGTGGATTTAACATCTGTGGACTCAGTACTATGCTTTGAAGAGTTGCTCATCTACCATCACTTGCTTAGAACATCCATACAAGTTTTCATTTGAACAGAGTTTTACACCTGGTTACACTTTATAGCTCGGTATCCTTTACGAGTTCTTACTATTTGCCATATTTTCTGCACTCCTGTTTTTGCAATGTCTTAATTTGTCACCTGTATTGAATGCAGAATACCGAACATTTAATGGAGTATATTTCTGTGCTGTCTGTTACTTAACTGAGGGTATTAGAATCCAACATAATTGCTGTTTAGTAACCTATGAGGTTTGGGAATTGTTGCCTTGGTCCTAGACACTGCTCTGACTTTTGCTTGCTATACTCTTGTCATAAGTTGAGCTTGTATTGCTAGTCACTGGCTCAAAGTGATTTGGTTACAGTGACTAATGCTGATGTGACTCCTGAACTCCATGTAAAAATGGAAAGAAGGGGGGGGGGGGGTTGACAATGAAAATTATGATGAACTTGTTGACAGCCAGCAGCTGTCTGTTTTGCCATTGTACCTCACTGTAGTAAGGACCTCCTTCTGGCTTTCTGTCATTCTGACCCTTTGCCTACTGATTTCACCTTCAGTCTCTCTTAGATGCAGGTGACTGGGGGTTGTGACTAACCATGGAGTTTGAGTTAGAACGTACCCAAGTCTTTGTATGTCTGGACCGGAGGGGGGGAGCTGTGTGCTGGTCTGAATGACACAGCAACACACTACTGTAAAACATTCGCATAATGGTTAAGGTGGTCACCTCATAGACACAAGTTTCCGGGTTTGATCCTGACCTCAGGTTATTGGCTAGGCTTAAAAATGGTCCTTCAGGGCAGTTAGCCTAGTATTCACCTATGAACCTATGGAGAGTGGTCTTTCCTGCCTTGCAATGGTGTCCTGAACATCAGACTACCAACTCCAACCAATGAACAGGTCTTGGCCCCCTGACATGCTATAAAAGGCAGTATTGTACAATGTCAGCTCAATCAGAAATAAGCTTAGTGCTACACTGGACTTGTTTCACTCAGTTGACCAGGCATTTATCACAGAAACTTGGCTAGGTAAGGACTGAGGGCCTTGTCTAGAGTATTGTGCCCAAGGGGTTGCAGTGCCATAGACTGCAGGGGTAGGCTGCTGGGGGGTTGTCACTTGTTTGCCAGGAGACCTTGGGTTGATAAAGGTAGAGGAGGAGAGGTCTCATACAACTGAATATGTCCAGGGTGCAACAGTAAACTGCAGATTCCATCCTCTACGCTGTCCCCTAGGTTACCTAGGTGCATTTCTACAGGAGTTCTTAGATCTCTTCACGGACCTTCAATGAATCCCCAGGATGGTTGACTTTATTAGATTTTAATGCCATGGTCAATGACAAGACTTGTAAGCTGCCCATGCAGCTTTTAGGTTTTTAGAAAGTATTGGTCTCACTTGACTTATTCCGACTGCTACTCAGTCTGGACATATACTAGACAATTTTCCAGCCTGATCTTGAAACTAAGGACTTGTTGGTGGCACCAGTCTCTTGCATTGACCATTACTTTGTTCACATAAGGCTAGGTCTACCCAAGTCTGGTCTCTCGAACTGGAGCTGGTCAAATACAAGCGTTTATGTGCAATAAATTCTGATGTTATTAACCCAATCTGAGACCAGCTCCTTGAGGGGACAGTGCTAAAGATCTGGAAGCACAGGCAATAGAATATAATAATTCATTTTGTGGTGCTCTTTTTTTCATTTTTCCAGTAACTGTATATTGCTGTTTGTTGCATGACCAGAATCACCATCATTCAATCATGAACTGAGAATATGTACAGTAAAATGAAGGATGGTGCAAAGACAAGGTATGTTTCACCTTTTCAAGGATAAACTTGCCCCCTGCCATGACCCTACCTAGTTCCCCTCCTCCTTTATACACCCTCTAAAGCAATGCAAACTTTACCCCCTTCACACCTTATTCACAATTCTATCAAAAAGGTATAGCATAATAATATTTTTTTTATTGTCTACTTACATGTATTTGATACCTCTATGAATGTAACCTGAGTTTTATTACTATTCTCTATGAATGTAACCTGAGTTTTATTACTATTCTCTATGAATGTAACCCGAGTTTTATTACTATTCTCTATGAATGTAACCCGAGTTTTATTACTATTCTCTACGAATGTAACCCGAGTTTTAATACTATTCTCTACGAATGTAACCTGAGTTTTATTACTATTCTCTACGAATGTAACCTGAGTTTTATTACTATTCTCTACGAATGTAACCTGAGTTTTATTACTATTCTCTATGAATGTAACCTGAGTTTTATTACTATTCAGTACGAATGTAACCTGAGTTTTATTACTATTCAGTACGAATGTAACCTGAGTTTTATTACTATTCTCTATGAATGTAACCTGAGTTTTATTACTATTCTCTACGAATGTAACCTGAGTTTTATTACTATTCTCTACGAATGTAACCGGAGTTTTATTACTATTCTCTACGAATGTAACCTGAGTTTTATTACTATTCTCTACGAATGTAACCTGAGTTTTATTACTATTCTCTACGAATGTAACCTGAGTTTTATTACTATTCTCTACGAATGTAACCTGAGTTTTATTACTATTCTCTATGAATGTAACCTGAGTTTTATTACTATTCTGTATGAATGTAACCTGAGTTTTATTACTATTCTGTATGAATGTAACCTGAGTTTTATTACTATTCTGTATGAATGTAACCTGAGTTTTATTACTATTCTCTATGAATGTAACCTGAGTTGTATTACTATTCTCTATGAATGTAACCTGAGTTTTATTACTATTCATTATGAATGTAACCTGAGTTTTATTACTATTCTGTATGAATGTAACCTGAGTTTTATTACTATTCTCTATGAATGTAACCTGAGTTTTATTACTATTCTGTATGAATGTAACCTGAGTTTTATTACTATTCTCTTTATCAAAATTGATTTTATGCATTTCTGGAGCTTTTCTCCTCGGGTCTCCACTGAAAATGGGCCAAAACCCAGTTGGACTAAACCGGTTAACAAATGTCAATAAATAAATTAATAAAAATAAAAAACTTGTTCTGGGTGAGCACTATGCATGATACCATATAAAGATTTCTCCTAAGAAGGCCACACTTGTCTCAGAATGAAGTGCCTGCTGCATCTAACTCTCCAGCTTCACTTTTTAGATGGCTAAACTGAACTGCCCAGCTTATCTACCAATCTAGAGATTTATTCTGTAATCAGCGTGAGGATACTGTACGTAATCATAATTAAGTGTTCCTTTCACTAAGTTTCGACCATTTGGACATTGTGATTTGTCCATGGTGGGTGAGGCACATTTATGCTGGTTTAAGTTTCATTATGTGGACTATAATGAGCTCATGATTGTGGATTTGATAATGCATCCAATTACCTGCACCTTGGATCTTGGCCTACAAGGCTTATTTGATCTTGTCTTGACTTGCTTGGCCCATTTAGTCTTAGTGTTCCCTCTTCCTTCAGTACTGTGATTCTTCTATGCACTTTTAAATAAGCACTAATTATCTTGAGTCTCAAGAAACCAACAATGGATATGAACCTTCTGGAAAATTACTACCCAGTCTTGAACCTTCCATTTATTGGGAAGATTATCAAAAAAGTGGTTTACGCACACATCTGCATTCATATATCACATTTTTTGGCTTGCTGGATCATTGTCTGCCTAGATTTGGAACTGGGCATACTACAGATGCTACCCTCATTATAATGGTTAATGACCTCCTAAAGTTGAGAGTTTAACATAATTATACCAAGCCTACATTATTACAAATTATTACTAATTATTACAAGCCCAGAAAATCTATTGGACAGAATATTTACAGCTACCTTCCCGCTCTATCATGGAACAAGCTACCGCTGACCCTCACAAACATTTCCCATGTCCATAAATTCAAGAAAACTCTTAAAAATTACTTAAACGGCACCTAGTCTTGTCTCTGCAATCACCCCACCTGAACCTTTCCGTCTCTCCCACATTACTTTATTTCTTCTCATAGCTCTCCTTTCCTATTCCATCCTTCCCCTCTTTATCTCTCCAACACTAACCACCTAACAAATTAATTAACAGTCACCTACTTCTAATCATTCTCTTCACTTCCTAACTTTTGGTAACATGATGCCTATATCCCACCTGCAACTGCCTCATAATTAACACCCTCACACACTTCTGCTGCAAAACATAAGCATTTGAAAAGCACATTTCTCCATGGAGGACTATCCTTATGGTATTTTCTTTTTGCTAGCTTATTGTCACTACCTGCCTCAAGATAAATATCTTGTCCTGAATGCATTTCTTACTGATTTTTTAACTTGTACCTAAAAGAACAGCTGTGCATTTACTCTATTGTACATTTTTTGCTCTCTACTACAATCCTGTAATTTTTATTGTATTGTTATTGTATATTAACTCAATTTCTGTCATTTTTGCTTAATTGTATAGTGGAGCTTTTGTCCCCGGGCCTCTGCTGAAAAAGGGCAATAGCCCAGTCGGACTATCCCAGTCAACAAATGTCAAATATATAAATAAATGAATACATTTCATGTTGGTCCAGATCAGATTTTATTATTTGATTGCATTTAATTAATTGTTTAGTTACCCACTAGTATATATATTGTGCACGTTTTTTAAGTTTTTTACTCCTTGAAGGCTACGGCCGAGACGTCAGAGGAATAAAGTGTGTTTTCATAAGATTTGTGGATCACTTTGTGGTTGCTTTTCCTTTTCCGTGTGGTGTTTGTTGTTTTATTTGGTTCTATGGTTAGTGATCCACAACTCCATTTACCACACATTTTTCGAGATAATATGGATGGCACTCAAAGGTTTAGATAATTTCATAACCAACTCTTCGGACCGCACAGAAAATGGTTCTATACAGAGAAATCTGGTTGGGAATATATTTTCAGCTTGGGAGAAATGGGAGGATGACAGGAACAAGCGTCATTCTAACCCTTTTAATAATGTGGGTCGAAAGTTACCCGTGTCTCAACTCAGAAAGTAAGTCTGCATTTGATGAACTAGAAAAATGTATGTGGAAAGAGACTGCCACATTTTTCAATCTTTCTGGTTTACAGAAGTATGCTGACTAGATATAACACCTTGTGGGCTGAGGGTATACAAGGGTCCGACTACCCCTTTTGACTTAGAAAAAGACACTGACATTGCCTTCCATAAACGATGGGTAGCAGAATGGGTGCAAATACTCATTGAACGAGACAGGTCAAACAAAAATAACTGGGCATTGAAATTAAGAAACTTTGTGAAAATTTATTAGTGTGTACTGATGCCCCTATAGTGGATGATTTTTTGTGCAATATCAATATTAAATTAAGGGAATATGAAACCCTGTTATTGGAAAGAAAGGGTAAATTACTCAGAGATTTACGGGACTATGAAAATGGTAAGGCTTTCCTTTCGAGAGCCAATAGAAAGAAGCCACGTAATCATGTTCGTTTTCAAAAAGAGAATAGGGATGTGTGTAAATACAACTCCTCTTTTTCAGCTTCAGAGGGTTTCAATACATCTTATGAAGAAGAGGGGGATTTAAATTTTGAATTTCCTGTATTGCCAGCAGCACAACATCCAAATCGGCTTCAAGAGACTTTTTGTTGTGAAACCACTAACTCCCGAGAAGGTCTACAGGGGAGAAAATGACAACAAGAAGCCCAGGGACCAGTGCAGAAAAAACAGTATCCACAAGGGGATTACAAAAGAGGTAAATGGTGATCACCTTTTTTTACCCTCTCCACAGAATTATATTATTAATTTATCTGGACATTCATTTTCTGATATTGAACTTTCAGTTCTTAATCGTGGACTTAAATTTATTCCGACAGTTATTTCACGTTTACATGATATTAAATGTGATGTTTTTAGATTCAGCAGGAAACTCCATTTAAAAAGTTTTTTTTATAATGTGAATAACAGTATGAATGTAGTTTCACCTATGGATAGTTTTGATTCATCTGTGGATAGTTTTCATACGTGTAATTCGGACAGAACATACAATGCATACTATAAGTTGGATACTGATTGCATTAGACAAAAAAGTAATTTTATGCCACCAGTTTTAAATAATGATGTTGTACATTTGTCGAATTTATTGAATTTTTCTATTGAGCGTGCTTATACTGAGTCTATGAAACATAAATCTAATATTCATTACAATTTATCTCAGAAAGAATGGAAAGCTTTACAAATGTTAAGCAAAATAAAAGAAATTGTATTTAAACCATCAGACAAAGGCAATAAACTTGTTGTTATGCACTATTCACAGTATCTTAAAATGTGTCAGGAGCATTTAAATGATCATAATGTTTATGAAAAGACAGAATTTACTGTGTATACTGACTCGGTTCTTGACTATACTGAACTACCTAAGAAAGATGTAAGATTAGGCTATTTTTCAGATATGGATCTTAAGAAAAAATTCAGTATAGAAGGTTGTAGAATGGCTCTATTCTACTGCCTTCCAAAGATACATAAAAGTTTAGTACAATCCCCTGGGAGACCCATTGTTTCAGGGTGTAATAATTTTTTACATAATATAGGTCTTTTCTTATATAGTTTTTTGTTACCTACAGTCAAGGTCTTACCTTCCTATATTTGTGATGTTTTTGATTTTGTAGATAAAATTAAGAATGTTGAGTGGAATGATCGTATGTATTGGGTAACCTTATATGTCAAGAGCCTCTATACGAACATCAGATAGAAAAAAAGTCCAAGTAGCCACTACAACCAAATGAAATGAATCCAAAAGGCTACTAGCGGAATCACAAAGACGCTGGAGACGTGAATAAATTCCACACTTTAATGAAGGTTTAACGCTTTCATCTAGTACAACTAGACTTCATCAGAATAGCAGCAGAATTAGATCAGACACACATAACTTAAGCAGCAGCAATTAGAAAGCTAATAAACTCTCCTTGAATTCAAATTGGACACAATTGTGTCCAATTTGAATTCAAGGAGAGTTTCTTGGCTTTCTAATTGCTGCTGCTTAAGTTATGTGTGTCTGATCTAATTCTGCTGCTGTTCTGATGAAGTCTAGTTGTACTAGATGAAAGCGCTAAACCTTCATTAAAGTGTGGAATTTATTCACGTCTCCAGCGTCTTTGTGATTCCGCTAGTAGCCTTTTGGATTCATTTCGTTTTATACGAACATCAGTCATGAGTTCAGTATGGAGGCTCTCAGATTCTTTTTGGGTGATTACCCAGTTACTGAATACATTATAGAACTTACTCATTTTTGTTTAACACATAATTTTTTTGAATTTAATAATAGTTTGTATAGACAAAAACAAGGGACAGCCATGGGGGCAGCCTTTGCCCCCATGTATGCAAATTTGGCCATGGGCCTTTTTGAATCTGAGTATTTATATAGAAATTATTTTTTTCATAAACATGTTATTAGATATTATAGGTTTATAGATGATTTAATTTTTTTGATACAGGATGGTGAGGCTTTGGTTGATCATTTTATTTTAGAATTACATAGAAATAGATTTTCATTAGAATTTGATGGCTTCAAAATGGGCACAAATATTTCTTTTCTGGATACTGCTTTGAATATCAAAGATGGTAATAGCTTGGAAACATCAGTTAATAGAAAATTTGATGAAGGCACACAATATGTATTCGGTGATAGTTGTCATCCTCCTCGTACATTAGAAGCTTTGCCTTTTGGTGAAATACTGAGAATTTCTAGATTATGCAAAAATGAGTATGCTTTTGAGAAAAAATTGGATATAACTATGGGGATGTTTAAACACAGAGGGTATAGTAATGAATTGGTTCAAAGAAGTTATAAAAAGTTTTTTGATAATGGTTGTAGGAAAATAAGGAATAACACACATAGAATGTATACTACTGTGTCCAGTTTTGAAACTAATAAGCAATGTGATACTCTGTACTTTGTTACTACCTATGGATGTTTTAGTGCTGAAATGGTTAGATTGGTTAAATACTATTGGGAATATTTTGTTTCCCTTAGTAATGTGGCTTCGTGGGTAGATGTGAAGTTAGGGTTTTCTTATAAAAGAGGCAAAAATATTCATAATTTTTTGGTGAGCAGTAAATTTTCTTTGCCTTCTATGAATTCAGAACGAGGTACATTGTCTAGTGGAACTTTTAAGTGTGGCAAATGTAAAGCATATAATTTTATATTTAGAAGTGTTTCTCATATAAATAATGTTATTTTTAATACATGTAATCATTTTACTTGCAATTCTGAATGTGTTATTTATGCACTTAAATGCCCTTGTAATACATTTTATATTGGTGAAACTAAAAGGGCATTTAAAATTAGATTAATGGAACATGCCAGAGATAAAGAAGAAAGTTCTGTGGCCATGCATTTTAAAAAATTTCATGATAGTAAAAATAAGGGGCTTCAATGGACAGTTTTAGAAAAAAAAGTGTGTGTCTTGTTTTGATGCTCTTAATGTTAAACAACATTTATTATTTAAAGAGGCCATTTATATTTTAAAGTTTGATACTTTGTACCCTCAGGGTTTAAATGAAGACTTGAACTGGAGGGCATTAATTTAATTGCTTCAAGATTTTATTATTTGATTGCATTTAATTAATTGTAGAGTAGCAGACTAGGTGATATTAAGAACCACACTGAAGAGATGGAATATAGATGGATAATGAGGCTACAAGCACATAAAGCGTGTGGTTTGAATGATAAGGTCTCACTCAAGCCTTTCTTACCAGCGAGACCTTACAAACATTAAAGCTTGCTTATTGGCTAGAACTTGTTTTTAATATTATTTTTTAATGATATTTAATGATGTTAGTGTTTACATACATTCTATATGTGTATATATATATTTCAATGTGTATATGCATTTTTCATGAGCAATATGTACATATATAATATGTATATATATTTATATATATATATATATTTTTTATATTTATGTTTATATTTATATATGCATATATTTTTTTTTATAAATGAATTTTTATTAATAGTGTTATGTGATGGAATGAATTGTATTTGCTTTCATTTTTAAATTAGCTGGTATATCAGTTTTACCGGTTGAAAGCAGTATATATGCAACTTTAAATTTTAATTGCATAATTATGATGATTAACTAACAGGATATGGGTTAATTCATTGCTATATAAGGCATGTAATATGATATGCTGCTATTGAAGTCTGATGAAACGTTTGTGAACGTGAAAGCGCTTACTTTTGGATCCAGCATTTGTTTTGAATATTAAACTCTTGAAGTGAAAACTGGAGTTTTTTGTCAACATCAGCGTTGGTGAGCTCCTTTTGTGTTTTGTTGTTGAGTATATAATTTTTCTGAGGAGCACTTTACCCAGCAAGTCGTGGTTCTGTTGATTCAGTAGCATTTAATTAATTGTTTAATTAGTTACCCACTAGTATATATATTATGTATTTTTTTTAAGTTTTTTACTCCTTGAAGGCTACGGCCGAGACGTCAGAGGAATAAAGTGTGTTTTCAGAAGATTTGTGGATCACTTTGTGGTTGCTTTTCCTTTTCCGTGTGGTGTTTGTTGTTTTATTTGATTATATTCATCTCTTGGAGGTCTCTGCTACAGTGAACCATGGAATCTTTAAGTGCCTGATATCATACTGTGGGTACTGCTTTTACCTCTCTGGATATATCCAGCATGCAGCAGTGGGTTGAAATTCTTCAAACCCTCACTTGCTGGAATGTGATATATCTCAGAGTTTGAGTTTATAGGTTCATAGGTAGATACTAGGCTATCTGCCTTAGGGCATTTATAAGCCTAAGCAGAGTGTATTTGGCTTCCGCCTCCCTCTTAGATTAGCCTACTGTGCCTCTGTAAAGTAGGTCACAGAAGGTACCCTTTTAAGATTAGTTTATTGTGCCTCTGTCTAGCTGGGGCACAGGAGAGATCCCAGGGGTGAATTTGCGATTTCCCATCCACGCGTCCAAATTTCGCTTGAAGAGGGTCAGCGAGGGGCTATGTCTAACATGAACTGGGATTCTATTCCAGAGTGAGGGGAGCCCCTGGGAAATGAATCTGTCCCTCCAGCATGTCCTATTTATTTTTGTGCTGAGGTTTAGATCCCTGGAGCGTGTAGCTCTAAGGGACTTGGATTTTTTGAGGTGGAGCATGTCCATTAATTCTGGGTTTGACATGGCTTTGTACGTCAGGCATAGATCGCCTCTGAGTAGGCGGTAAGCAACTGAGTAAAGCTGGAGTTTCTTTAGTCGAGCTGCATAGGACATCTGTTTGTAGCCCATGATCCTCTTGGTGAGGTACTTTTGGGGTCTCTCCAGTTGCTGCAGGTGTCGGGTAAGGTACATCCCAAAAGGGGCATTGTATTCAATTATGGGCCTGATGAGTGACGAGTAGAGGGGCACAATGACCTCTCTTGATCTAGATGCGAACCCTTTCGTGATAAGGTGGGCTATATAGAAGGTCTTTCTAACCACTTTGGCAACGTGATTATCAAAGGAGAGATTACTATCTACGTTGGTCCCCAAATCTCTAATTATTTCTTCCATACTTAATGTAGTACCACGTATGTCGTAATTTGTGGGCACCTTGTTTTTCCCAAAGGGGATGACTATGCACTTTTTAGCATTTAGCTTGAGGCCGTGGCTCTGGCACCAAGCATCCATCTCTGTGAGACCCTTTGGAGGATGCTTGTGTCAGCTGGAGATTCGATTATGGCCCCCAGTTTGCAGTCATCTGCGAACTTTGTCAGCCATAATCCCCCCATCTTAGCCTGAACCTCAGAGAAGTATATACCGAACAAGAGAGGTCCCAGAACTGAGCCCTGTGAGACGCCACTTGTAACTGGTTTGGATTCAGACATGGCACCTGCGATTCTGACCATGTGGGTTCTATCTCTGAGCCAGTCTGCAACCCATCTTGTGATATAGGGGTTAATATTTAAGCTGGTAAGCTTATTTATGATGCCCGAGTGGGGTATTGTATCGAAGGCTTTTGCGAGGTCCGGGTAGGCTGTGTGGACTACCTTGCCCTCATCTATGGCTTTGGTAAGTGTTTCAAAGAAATCAACTAGGTTTAAGAGGCAAGATCTGCCCTCAACAAAGCCAAATTGGGTAGGGTCCAGTGTCTGGAGGCTCCCAATGTCTTTGTTTATGAGTTCCATGATAATACGCTCCATAGCTTTACAGACCAGACTAGTCAGGCTTATGGGGCGATAGTTTCCGGGGTTCGTTGTGGCACCACCCTTGTGGAGTGGGACCACTGTAGCTGTACGCCATTCTTTGGGTACATATCCTGTAGTAAGGCTAAGTTTGAACAGTGACTTAATGTGAGGGTTCAGTTCTTTTTGGAGCTCGTGTAAGACACAGCCTGGGAAACCGTCCGGTCCCTTAGATGCTGTGTTTTTTGCTTTGGAGAGGGCAACTTTCACCTGTGCATCTGTGATGTCAGGGAGGTTACATTCAGTTGGGATAGGCGTTTGCTCCTTTGGGGGGGGGGAGTTTGTGCTGAATCTGTCTGCCAGGATGTTGGCTATGTCTGTAGGTTCGGTATATTTTGTACCATTATGCAACAATTCAGAGCATATCTGGGAGTTTCCGCCCATGTTCCTGACATAACTAAAGAAGGCCTTGTGATTATCTTTAGTGTCTAGGGCAATTTTTCTTTCGAAACTGGCCTTTGATGATTTTATGAGGGATTGAAGTTTCTTGCTAATACTGATCAGAGATGCCTTCCCTTTTTGGGATTTTGCTCTGTCATGTAGTAGCTTCCTCCTTCTGTTGTATAGCTTATTTATAGCCGGAGTCCACCACACCGGTCTCCTGTTTTTGGAGGAGTGAGTCTTGGTTTTATTTGGGATAGTACGATCCATGCATTCCTGCAGGTGCTCATAGAATGCATTTGTAAAGGATTCTGCGGATTGGGCTGTATTATCCTCTGGCCCAGCGGCTTTGAAGGATTCCACCTCAGTCTTGAGAAGTGCAAAGTTGGCTTATGAGAAATTCTTTACAGTGATTTCCTTGGCTGGGGGTGGGGACGGGATATGGATGTCCAGGGAAATTTGTTTATGGTCTGATCTTACCAATGAGGGGTTTACCTCTGGTGTGGAACATAGAGTCCCTATGTTGGTGATGACCAGGTCCAATATGTTGTTCCTTCTTGTGGGAGTGGTGACCAGTTGTTCCATTGCGTTAGAGTTTATAAATTCAAGGAACCGTTGGGCGAGGGTGTTTGGGCTTGAGTAGTTTTCCCAGTCAATGTTTGGGTAGATGAAGTCACTCAATAACATAGTGTTTGGAGAGACTTTCATATTCTCCAGTGTTCTCAGGAATGCCAAGTGGGGTACCTGTAATAGGGAGGGTGTTCTGTAGCAGGCTACAAACTGAAAGGCAGTTTTGCCCGCTGTTAGTTGCACATGGATGGTTTCCGATGCTTCGTGTAGTGCCACTAACCTGGAGGTGTAGGTATCTTTGATGAATATAGATACTCCCCCTCCTTTTGTGCTTCGGTCCGAGTTTTGGGGCTGAAACGCATGGTATGAGTTATAACCTGGTAGTGCTGGGGTGCTCTCAGGAGCCTTGAGCCAGGTTTCTGTTACTGCACAGACAACGATTTTCTCCATACTGAGGAGAGTCTCAAGTGCGTGCATCTTGAGGTTTAGACTTCTGGCATTGAGTAGCATTACCTTTAGTTTTTTTATCTTTGGGTTGTCTATTGAGGTGGGTTTGTCCTTTGAGCCTTGCCTAAAAAAGGCACTATGGGGGTGGCAAGAGCCTTTTTTCCAGTATACGAAAGCCTAAGGGTGACAGGTGCAAGCCGTCCCTAGCGAAGCAACGTGGCTTGTCGAGCATGTCATCCCAGGCTGACAGACACTGGATCCCCATTGAATGACACCAATACTTTAGCCAATTGTTGAAACTGATAATTTTGTCTTTATACTGTGGCATCATTCTTGGTGAGGGCAAGATGTTACTCAAGGTCAGGGTCATACCAGCATGGGCTACATGGTCAGAGAGCTCCTATATGTCTCTTTTCATGTAGTCCAGGGGGGTACGTCTTAGGTCATTCACACCAGCATGGACAATGATGGAGTCATACTTGTACTTGTGTTGGAGTGACCTGAGTGCTTGCGTTATGTGGCGGATCCTGGCACCCGACAGGCAGCTTACAGTGACCTTCTCCTTGTTCAGTCTGGTGAGTGGGACGTCAGTGTGCCGGACAATAGAGTCCCCTATAACAAGTGTATTTGGTGTGTTGTTTGGCCTTAAGGGCTGTGACTGTGAGGCACACTGATTTTGTGAGATATGTGATTTGTGGGTATTGTTGAGGGGTGGATGTTGCTTGGATATCTGGTTAGGAGGTCTTTGCTGTTTAGGCAGATTTTTATTTAGAGCCTCAGAGTATGTTTTTGTGTGTTTATGTGTTGGGTATGCAGATGCAATAGGTCTGTGTGAGACTGGATTTGTGGTGTGGGTGGTTACCTTTTCCTCCTGACTGACTGTGCCAGTCTTGGGTTGAGAAAGCTCTGCCTCCAGTTTGGCTGTGTAACTGCATCTCTCACATGTATTAGAGTTTGTTGGAAGGAGGAGAGGGTTGTCTGTGTACATAAGGCAATTGTAACATTGCCTCAAAATTCCCAGATTCACCAGCTGGACTGGTGAGTAACCTTGAAACTGACCCTTGGACATACCAGATTAGTATAGGGTACTGTTTTTTTACTGATCAGATTAGGGAAGGGAACTGATTTTTCACTTGATCAGGAAGGACCAATTGGGAGTCTAATACTTATGAGAAGTCAAGGAGGGTGTAGTGCTTTAGTTAGTTAGTGTTTCCTTATAAGAGCTGAGCAAGTGCAGGCCTTTAGAAAGAGAATAGACTGATTACTTTGAGAGTTTGAACAGTTCTAAGGGAAAAAGTGAAGAGCAGACTTTGTGGAGCCTGGAATACTTTAAACCTGTTTAGGCGGCGCTGCTCAGTGCGCAAATCCGCGCAAAAAGAGAGTTGTAGAGTTTTAAGAGAGAGAAATCAAGGAGTTTAGAATTGACCCAAAATGGCCAATAAAACTACAGCTTCTAGGTAGTAACCACTCCTCCGGGGACAGGCAAGCTGTTCAGTGTTAACCACTCCCACTGGTGAACACAGAGACTTCCCTTTAGCCCAAGCAAGCACTGGCCTTCTAGAAACTTCCAAACAGTTCAGAACAGCAAATCTGTAACTGAACTTTCTTAGCTCCACTAGTTAGAACAGATATTTCCTAACAGTCTAATATGGATGATTACACTTCTCCTTCTCTCTTCAGGTGTACCAGATTTTTCAGCATCGAAGAATTCCTGGAATTTGATCCTTTTATCGAAATCCACAAATCATTTAAAACTCAACCCAATACGACAAAGTTCATTTTGATGCAAGCCACCATCTAACCATCTCCACTTCCTTGGCTCTCCTAGCTGATTACATATTGTGGAATTAGCTGGACTTTTTGTCGCTAGTCTTGTACACCTGAATAAGATGAGGGTTGGGTGTTCGTTT
>NC_056739.1:920591688-920731688 GCF_019279795.1 Protopterus annectens
TGCTGGAGTCTTTTTGTTTCAAGGATTTTGGAACAATCACTTTTGGACCTTTCATGATGATACCATTATCAGACAAAATCTCACCTCTGTAAGTAAAATATTGTAGCACTTCTACTGGTAAACAAAGATTGCTTAGAAGGCCATCCTTGACTACAGAAGTGGTTGAGCTTCTGGAGACTTGGATCTGAAGCTGTGTGGGTTCTAAGATCATCAAGACGTGTGGAAGAAAATTTCTTACTTCCATGATTTCAAAATCAGGTTTCTCATTTTCATGCTGTTCAGTGTTTTTCTGGGCAATCTGGATAAAGTATCAGTAAGATAAAGAAGCTTGACTTTTGTGTAAACAAGGTTGAAATTGTACTTTTGCAATCTGAGCAGCATGCATTGCAATCTAGCAGTAGCTGTGTGCATTGGCTTTCTCAAAATAGTGACTAGAGGTTGGTGTCAGTCTCGATTTGAATAGGTCAGCCATAAATACAATCATGGAACTTCAAACATGCAAACACAACTGTCTACAGTTCCTCTCTATCTGAGTATACTGTATCTCGGTTTGGGTTAGAGTTCTCAATGCATAGGCTACTCGTCTACCCTCTTAAAGAATGACTGCACCAAGACCAAACTTAGAAGTATCACAGGAAAGAGTTACTGGTTTGTGAATATCATAATATCTTAAAGTAGGTGGACTGGCAATTCCCTGTTTCAGGACAGCAAATGCTGTTTGGTGTTGTTCTGACCAGGACCAAGTTATATCTTTGCGTGCCAGCTCTCTGAGCAGTGCTGAAAGTTGGCTCAAATCTGGAATGAACTTGCCTAGATAGCTGATCATGCCAAGAAAACGTTGTAGGGCTTGGGCATTGTCTGGAGCTATCATCTCAAGAATAGCTGTTTGCCTGGAAGGATCTGGTCGTAAGCCCAAACTGGTAAACAAATTACCAATATAAGTAACTTCTCCTAGCCTGAATTTACATTTCTGAGGATTCAGCTTAAGACTGACTTCACAAGCTCTGTCTAAAACTGTTCTGAGATTTCTATCATGTTCGACTTCACCACTGCCTCCTATAAGAATATCATCTACTATAATACCACATGGATAGCCAGAAAAAAATTTGCTCCATTGCACGCTGAAAGACTTCACTTCACTGGCAGAATTTATTCCAAATGGCATTCTCAAAAATCTGTACCTCCCAAATGGTGTACTGAATGTGGTTAGCAATGAGGATTTTCAGTCAAGCAAAATTTGCCAAAATGAACTTTTTGCATCTAAGACAGAAAAAACAGTGGTATCTGGCATAAGAGCAGCAACTTCTTTGACTGTGTGCATTGGATGTTGAAGTCATTTTAGTGCTCTTGGGTCAATACATATTCTAATATCATCTAAGCTTTCTTATGCACCACCATCATGAAGGATACCCATTCAGTTTGTTCTTCTACTGGACAAATTACTCCTTTCTAGTTCAGCCTTGACTTTTCTGCATAGCTACCAGAACTTTCTGTGCTGGTCTGATAACAGGGCTTATTTCAGAGTCTAGCTTCATGGAGTACACAACTGGAACATCACCTAGTTTGTCTTCAAAAAGATCAGCATAGTCAGAAAAAATAGTGTGGGCAAAATTTGAGCTGTTATACTTCAAGCTTACTTGGTGGACTTCCTTATTAAATGAAAGCAGTCCCATTTTCAAACTGTCTCTGATGCCTAATAGTGACCGTACATGTTTCTTGACTAAGTAAAACTGGAAGTCATAGATGTTCTCAGCAGAGTAACATGAAAGCACTACTGAGCCTTTGGTCTGAATTCCTTCACCATCATAAGCAACAAGCTACAAACACTTCGCCAAATCAAGCTTCTCACTAGCTTTTACTCTAGCAAATGTTTCTGCTGACATAACATTGCACTTTGAACCAGTATCTACTTTGAGCTCCACTGGTCTCCCATTAATCCGAACAGTACAAAATACTTCATTCTTTGCCCACAAATCTATTGCATTTACAGTTTCACTAAGCGCAGACACACCATCAATATAAAAGGTAGCATCACAGCTTTCTAACTGATCAACTTGCTTCTTTGAATGCTCTTTTTTAACAAAAGAATGAACCTCTTTTGATTTACAAAACCTTTGGAAATGATTTCACGTTTTACATTTGTGGCACTGCTGACCAAAAAGCTAAGCACTTTTCTCTTTTAGGGTCATGATTACCACCACAATTGCGACAGTTGACTATAAGGAAGGTGGGGGCACACACTGATTTAACTGACTCACCCTTGTGCTTCACTGAGCATGCTCTGGATTTTGTTAGAAAGGCTCTGGATTTCACTGAAACTGCCCCACCCTTAGGCCTGTATGTTCTAACCACATGCTGCATACTATCTACATTGGCACTGGAAGCATGCATTTCTCATTTGTAAGCAAGCATATTTGTGTACTTTTCTGTGAGCTTGTATATCTGACAAATCGCTATGGCCTTATTCAAAGTTAAATCACTGTCTCAAAGCAAAATCATTATCACTGCACCATTTTAATACCACACACACACCTTTTATCAATTCATGTCTTAAATCACCAAATTTGCATGTTTTAGCCTTGTTTCTCAAGTCAGTTATATATATAAAACACAAGGCTTTTGATCTCGTGTAAAATAAGTGCGTTATCACTGTAAATATTCATTTGAAGGTTACACATTTCTCTAAATTTGCGTTTTAAACACTCAGGTCCTTCCAGTGTTTCAGCCGGTACCACTATATGGCGGTTTCCCCCACCCCTGCATACACTGCAGCTGCATACACAAATGAACACCCTCTTTCAATGGCTTCTGAACCAGCTAAATTAAGCAGAATAAATGCCTTTGTACTTGCATCTTTGTCAGAAAACGCAGCCTGTATGAAAATGGCGTACTCTTGCTGAAACACCCTCTAATTTTCTGCAATATTGTTATCAAACACGAGCAGACTTGGTCTGCGAAATCCTTCTGCCATGGCAACAAATTATGTTTAAACACAATGCAAATATGGCCCTTGTAATTTGGCTGTACTTTGCAAAATAAATGTACTGTAATACTGAACACACACACCAACACTTTGCACACTTCAGATACTTTGAACAGCTTTAGCTAATGTGAAAAAGTAGCACATAGTGAAAAAATATAGTTGTTTTCCGTTTTTCGTACATTTTATGCAATTTGGATACGGTTTCAAACATTTCTGTAATTATTTCGAATATTCTTATTAAACAGTCGTAGTTTCAGACATTTCGTTTAATCAGAAATTCATTTTGAGCAATCTGAGTGCTTCGTTTTGTATTCGTTGAGTAAAAAATCATTTAAGAGAGTTTTGAGTACCTGGAATTCGTTTCTGACCTGCTTGCAAGTCATTTGAACAGTAGAGATGACCCACTCCTATATATTCCTCCAATTTTAACTGTGCGCCCCATGGTTTTGACTCTGGATCCCATTCTGACACTATGTCGCTCGTCTTGTATATCTGAATAAGATGATGAGGCTTTGGTGTTTGTTTAAATACTTTATTGCATACAAACACATCAGGAAGGATAGCAATAAGAATAAACTTTAAATGAACTAACTGACTGACTACTAGGTTCATAGGTAGGTACTAGGCTATCGGCCCTGGGACCCATACAAGCCTAGCTAAAAAGATTCCCTGGCTTTTGCCACTAAAGAAAATTATTTTTCTGTGCCCCTGTCAAGCAGTGCCGCAGAAGTGATCCTCAGGGTGAATTTCCTATTTCCCATCCAGATGTCAACAATTTTCTTAAAGAGGGCCATTGAGGAGCTTTGCTTGACATGAATGGGTAGTTTGTTCCAGAATATGGGAAGTCTCTGGGACAGGAATTTATCCCTCCAGCATGTTCCGTTTATTGTGGTGACAAGGTTTAGGTCCCTGGAGCCTGTGATTCGGAGAGATTGGGATTTCTTTAAGTGTAGCATGTCCAACAGCTCTGGGTTTGACATAGCTTTGTATTTTAGGTAGAGATCGCCTCTGAGTAGGCGATATGAGATGGAGTAGAGATGGAGTTTTTTGAGATGGTCTGCATATGGCATCTGTTTGAGGCTGATAATCCTCTTAGTGAGGTATTTCTGTGGCCTAATCACATATGCATACACATATGCATTCTCACACCTCAGCTGCTGGCTACAAAATGTCACTCTTGCTTGCATGTGCCCAGTACTTGTATGCACGTGCCTGCTGACGGGAAAGCCTCTTAAAGGTATATCACACTGTCTGATCTACTTTTAGTCTCCCGTGTTTGTAATCTAGGCTTTATCTTGATAACAGGCAGATGCTGAAGGACAAGTTTCCATCTGTCTTCTGTGACATTTTGCTTCCATCTAAAGAATATAGTCAGGATTAGATACTATACAACAGTGTCAGACTCGGGGCGGGGGGGAGGGGCAGTATGCCATACTCTGGTATTATCCAACCTGACCTACAATGCCTTCTACCTTGGGCTTACAGATACTGATCTGGTCCACATGAAGGAGGTACAAAATTACACAGCCAGATTCACTGAATATTCCTTGATGTAACACACCACTCCAGTACTGTGTAATTTTTGCTGGATGAAGTCAGATGCATTTCTAAGATCCTCAATCTTCCTTTAAGTGACCTGGGTCCGGTTTATCTGAAAGAGCTGTTGCACCCTTTATGCCCATGAGCAGAAGCTCATGTTATTATGTAAGGGGCAGGTATGTGTTCCAAAAGCTCACACTGACACCTATAGCTTGTTATAGTCCAGTAAGACCTATAAGTTGTTATAGTCTCCTGTTATCAGCTACCTTCTATAGTTCAAGCATCTGAAATGGATTCCACATTTAGAGCTTTATGTTAAATGTTCAGCTGAACATACAGTGATCCCAGAAGGGATGGGGTAGAAGGCTGGGCTGCTGGAGGGTCTAATTATTTGCAAAAAGAGACATATTCATCTGTATTCATTCTTGTAATCAAAAGTGTCAGACTGGCAATGGTATGTCTGATGCCCAGATGCATGTGCTAAGGACACCACAGTCATCTTGTGCTCCAAGAAAGGCTGTTAAATTGAGGTCTGATGAAGTGCTTTTTTACTGAAAGGCAAACCTTGTTTACAGATAGAATCCTGATGGTGCTCAGTCTGAAGACATCTTGCAAATAATTAGGCAGAATTCATCATCTGCAGGCAAAATTAGTTTTTGCAGAAATGACCTGGACCTCAAAGTCAGTGAAATAAATTCAGCCAGTTAAACACATAACAGTAATTGCAAAATCTGACAAACTGGGCAACAATTACTGTTTGGAAGTTGCTTGGAAGGGACTAATGATAAATTGTTCCTTGCAACAAAAAAGAACTGATATTTAATACAACCTTTTCTCACTTTAAGCAGTGCATCAGTTAACACTAGGGGAGAAGTCCAGCTCCACTCTGGGATGTCCATAGTGTTCTGGAAGTTAGACTTGATGGTCACATATCTTGTCTGTGGCTTATTCCCATGGATAAGTAATCACGCACCAGCAGTGATTCTTACTATGAACATGGTAAGGTAGGCTTTCAGACTCAATTCTAGGTCTCCTAATTGTGAATGTTGACATTTCTGAGAGTCAGCTTTATTAAATTCCAGTTTGTGCCTCTATCCCTGACATGGAGAGACCATTTATTATATAGGGTGTGGGGCCAAAGCTCCCACCATAATGAGAGTATGGGGGGTGCACCCCCCCCCCAACAAAAGAAAAACTTTAAAAAGAAGACTTTCACAATTGTTGGTATTCACAGTTAGAATACTGAAAATAGGGCACTATTTTTAGTAGCTGAGGTTACCCCTTCGAAAGTGTTGTTTATTTATTTATTGACATTTGATTATCGTGAAAGACCAACTGGGTAGGAGCCCATTTTCAGAAGAGGCCCAGAGAGAAAAACCCCGAAGTATTACAAACCATTTAAGAACAACAATTTTATAGTCTTTAAAAATAACACAAAAATACAGTTTAAATAATTATAACATATTAGACATACCGTGAAAACATTGCTTAAGAATAGATGCAAGTTATATGACAATGATTTAAAAGTAAGAGAAATTTTAGCCAGCTTATAGGGAAATTAAATGCAAGTTAGTATACCACAAATAGAAAATGCAATACAAAGTGAGGGAAAAGCAGGCTTATGGTACATTGAGATAGAAAGCCAAGGGAGAAAAACTGATAGAAGTAAGAAAGTGAGTGAAGACGGAAGTGTAAGGAAAATTAAGGTATGATGTATGATTCACATTTAGGGAAATCATTTATTCTAGTGTTGAGCAAAAACATTGCCAGCTTTGGCTAGGAAGTATTTCAGAATGGTTTTGAAGGATGGGAGGGAGGGTATTGACCGTACTGACCTGCAGGATAGAAATAAGGGGTTTTAGGCCTTAGCAACATGGTACCAGTACAGACAATGCCCAACAAATTTGATAGGTTTGTGGACAGACATGAGTTTTTGGTCACTGGATCATAATGACAGACTAGGAACATAGTTGTATACAGTGTCTTAGTGCTGGACATGCAGATGGATTCTGGATAATGTAACTAAAAAATATCCAACAGCCACAGGACCCGGAGCCAACTACAATCATCAACAAACTTTAATATTCTTTAAAAAAACAACTCCAACCAAGCGCTTTCACCTAGCTTCTGCTAGGCTTTCTCAAGGACTGAGTACAAATACATTCATTCATTCATTCATCATTTAAATACATTGTTTTAACGTCAGCTGGTCAACAATTAATCAATTACATAATTATTCTCAAAGAATTTAACAATTAATTAAAAAACTACTAAATCCCAAACATTAAAATTATATTCTATCATATAAGAACTTTTTGTTCCCATGTTCAACCCCATTTGAATACTTTAAAGCCTAGCTTTCCTTAGTTTTAATGTTTGGGATTTAGTAGTTTTTTGGTGCATGGAGAGCAGTAGCATCAAAAAAGAAATGAGGTATAACGGCTCAGTACAGGAGCACTGGATGAAGGAGTATGCTGCTGTGAGACCGTGTCTGATAACAGACAGCTACAATTTAGCAGCATGTACAGAACACGGATTTGGAGTGAACAAGCAGCCACAGTGTTCTTGCAGTTTAACATTAGTGGTGCAACTGATCGGAATGTTGTAGGATAAATGGGAACATTTTATTTAGTATTAAAGTATAGTTGTGTAAAATCTTACCATAACAGTCGATGTCCTTCTCTTCACTGTTGTAGTATTATTTACACAAGGGATCGCCTGCCAAGGATAGCCCATCCAGCCAGTTTACCAAAGCTTTCAGATTTTATAGTCACCAGCATAAGGCGTAGGGGCATAAAGGTGATGTACAGATGCAAACACTCAAAACTGATTTGTCCCAAGAGGAAAACCCTCAGGGCCAAAATAGAACATCTACATCCAGAAAGAAAAAAGTAGCAAGGACTCATTGGTCAGAAGGGCAACAAAAGCACAAGAACAGCAACTAGGAGGGATTGAATACTGCAACAGTGAGGAGAAGAACATCTACTGTCATGGTGATATTTTACACAACTGTATTATGTCCTTCCATATCACTGTAGTCGTTACTCAAGGAAGAGTACAAGAGTTAAGAAGACGGCTGGGAGGTGGAAGGCACAGAACAGCTCTCTACAAACCCATACAGAATAGCCCTGGCCCTGGAAATAACATCCAATCTATAATGTTTAGTCAGAGTATAAACAGAGGACTAAGCAGCAACCTCAGGAAAGAAACTAGTGTCCCAACCCTTGAAAAAATGCACGAGAGAAGGCAACCCCCCTAGTACAATGCGCTTTTACAGATGAAGAAAGACAGTTGTCTTGAAAGGAATAATAAAAAAAGTTACAGCACAATGGCACTACATATACAGAACCAACTGATATTGCCAACATCCTAGCAGATAGGTTCAGTGCTAACTTTACCCCCCTCTCACCCCCTAGAGGGCCCATCTCTATACCGGAAGAATGCAAAGTTCCTATAATCATGACTGCACAGGTAAAAAACACACTCTCCAAAGCCAAGAACACAGCATCCATGGGACCTGACAATATCCCAGGCTGCGTTCTACACGAACTACAGAATGAACTGGCACCCTACCTAAGTATCATGTTCAATCATAGCCTCACCTCAGGCTTTGTACCCACTGAATGGCGCACCGCGACGGTTATCCCACTCCACAAAGGGGGAGCCACGACGGACGCCAGGAACTACCTCCCCATTAGCCTGACGAGCCTGGTCTGCAAGGCCATGGAACGTATCATCGTGGAACTCAAACAAAGACATTGGTAATCTCCAAACTCTGGACCTACCCAGTTTGGATTTGTAAAAGGCAGATCATGTCTCCTAAACCTGATTGACTTCTTTGAAGCAGTCACTAAAGCCATAGATGAGGGTAAAATGGTTCACACAGCTTATCTAGATCTCTCCAAGGCTTTCAACACCATCCCCCACTCTGGAATTATAGATAAGCTCACTAAACTAGGTATAAATCCCTATGTCACAAGATGGGTTGCCAACTGGATCACGGACAGAACCCACACTGTGAAAGTAGCGGATTCCATATCCAACATCAGACCAGTGACAAGTGGAGTACCACAGGGTTCAGTCCTGGGTCCTCTCCTGTTTGGTATCTACGTCTCTGAAGTGCAGGCCAACACAGAAGGTCTTTGGCTAACAAAGTTTGCAGATGACTGCAAACTAGGAGCCATAATCGAAATTCCTAACGATGTGGACATACTACAAAAGGGCCTCACTGAGACAGATACCTGGTGTCAAAGCCATGGCCTGAAGCTCAATGCCAAAAAGTGTATTGTCATCCCCTTTGGTAAAAACTCTGTACCCATGAACTGCTACATAGCTGGTAGTCTACTTAATGCCAAAAATGTGATGAGACCTTGGGACACAGGTGGACAGTAGTCTCTCCTTTGATAATCACATCGCCACAGTGGTCAGGAAATCCTTCTACGTGGCTCATCTCATCACAAAAGGATTCTCATCCAGAAAAAAAGAGGTCATTGTTCCCCTCTACTCATCACTCATTAGACCCATTATAGAGTACAATGCCCCTTTTGGTATGTACCTCACAAGACATCAACAACTGGAAAGACCACAGAAATACCTCACAAAGAGGATTACTAGCCTCAAACAGATGCCCTATGCAGACCATCTCAAAAAACTACAGTTTTACTCCATCGCATATTGCCTACTCAGGGGTGATCTCTGCCTAACATACAAAGCTATGTCAAACCCAGAGCTGTTGGACATGCTCCACTTAAAGAAATCCCAATCCCTCCAAGCTACACGCTCTAGGGACCTAAACCTTGTCACCACAATAAACAGAACATGCTGGAGGGATAGATTCCTGTCCCAGAGACTTCCCATACTCTGGAACAGACTACCTATCTATGTCAAACAGAGCTCCTCATTAGCACTCTTCAAGAAAAATCTTGATGATTGGATGGGAAATTCACCCCGGGGATCACTTCTGTGGCTCTGCTAGACAGGGGCACAGGAAAATAATTTGCTTGGGTGGCGAAAGCCAGGGTACATTTTTTGGCTAGGCTTGTATGGGCCCTAGGGCTGATAGCCTAGTACCTACCTATAACCTATAAAATGGCCTTAGATATCCAGGATGAGACAGTTTGCTTGAAAACAGCCAAACCCATAGTCCTGGGGTGAAAAGAAGTAAAAAGTTGCTCATACTTCTGAAATACCATTGTTTTACCCAGATAATACCTGAGCTGTCTATGCAGATTAAAGGTGTGAAGAACGTTTTCACTGGCAGACTGGAGAAGGAAAAAAAAAAGGAAGGTGAATAAACTGATTAAGAGGCAACTCATTAACCACGTTGATCATAAAAGCAGGATTAGTCTGAAGAGACACCCTGTCACTGTGAAAAACTAACAAAGGAGGAATAACTGTGAGAGCCTGAAGTTCAGACAGTCTCTTTGCTGAATTAAGAGCTAAGAGAAGAACTCGGATCCATGCTGGCCTCTGACAGGGTCATGGTAAAGGAATCCTAGACAAGCACCAGACTGTCTTTAGGGCCTTCACTAGCTTCTAGTGACATATCCAAAGGGAAGCTGGACAGCAGCCGCATCAGACTTAGTCTTTTTGGCCTTCTTCTTGGCTGACAGCTGACTCTTGGGACAGGAGGATTCTGCCAAAGCACCCTGAGCCAAAAGCTTAATTCATTGGTTCTCAAGGTATATAGACAAGAAAGATAAGTGAATGAATAAAATGTCATAGGACAAATGTTTGGCAGATGGAGCACTGCGTATGGTCATGCAGCACCTAAGCAAAAAAGACACTGGTCGTCTTTATAGTGAATATACCTTCCACACTGACATTTTCCCCTTCTTGGATGACAGGAACCCAAGTACACTACAATAATGAAAAAAGGTAGAGAAGAAACCACAATGGGGCACTTGTCTGAAGACGGCTTTGTAACCAGCATAGCAGAAGGGCATTGACATTTGACAGTGGCACTCAGGTTGGCATGAAAAAAGTTCAGAGTGTTTGCATCCATATGTCACCTTTATGCCCTATGCCTTATGCAGGGAGCGTATGTGTGATGTATGGCGCCTATAAAAATATAAAGGCTTTGGTATACTGGCTGGATATTAGGCTATCCTTAGCAAGAGATCCCTTATGTAAAGAATACTGCAACACTGATATGGAAGGACATCTGTAGATAAGAGTCAGAGGCTGATGGAGTATTAAGCATGGGAAGTGCACATTCAAATGCAGTGGCAACCATTCCTTTACCAGTTACATGGTTACTGCCATAGGCTGTCCTATGACATTTTATTCAGCATTATGCCATTGTGGCACCAAAAAGCGTGTTTGAAGCTAATCCATAGGATGAGGTATTTCAAATGATCAGCGTTTTTTCACTCTGATGTCCTCTAGCACAGAGACTGATCAGCTTTACTGCAACAGGTAAAGTTTTGCGTGCATGTCAATGAGCATCAGAATGTGAGCAGTTAAGTTTCAGCAGCAAAGAGGCCTTCACCCAGAGTAGATATAGCATGCCCAGTGGTCAGACCGCAGAATGACTACACCTTTCTGCTAAGACTGTGATGGAGACGTGTTATGGAGCCCAAATCCCCATCAGCTGCCATCCAGATAAACATGTAAGAGAGTGATTGGCCTTGAGAATTTAAAACACATGCACACTGCTGCACTGGATTATGATCAGCACCCATCACACCCAAAAAAGATATACAGAGATATAATCACTGACCCCATGGGATTTCAGTCATCGGTGCACTTACTCTCTTTTCAGGATATTGGTATTGCAGTTCTCTCACCCCTCTCACAAAAAACAGTATATACAATTACTTCTTGATAGCACAGTGGCACTGTCATTATTCTCAAAGAGAGCGGTATTACAACTGCTGTATTTCAGAGTCCTCACCCTCATGAATCATATAGTAAATTATCCCCCAGCAGTTCACTGTTCCACTCCCTATTACTTTAGTCCTCTCATAGTATTAAAAGGTAAATAAATTATGACACAATTGGTGCAACTTCAGAACACCTCTGTGTCCAAGCAGTGATAGAAGATACCTATATGTAAGTCAATAGTTCTACAAAATTCTGAAGTTTATGAGTTGGTTAGACAACAATGGAGTACAAAAATTGCATATCCCTTTTAGCAGCATTAGATCAAACAGCAGACTCAAAAGTTTGGTTGCTAAGTTTATAACCTACTATTCTTAAAGTAGCTTGGTTTCTGTAACCTGAATTTTCCCCCTCCCAAGAAGCCAACCTTCAGCACTCCCCAGTGCCCCATACCTTAATTTTGTCTGCCTACCCCTCCTGAACTCTCCTAGACTCATTCTAACGGAGATGGGGTTGATGAGGAGTTTATGGTCATCTTGGAACAACATGTCACTTTACTGTCATGAAGGGGTTTCTATTATGACCTGCCCTCATTCCTCTTCCCTTGCAAATGCAGGTATGTCCGAGGGATGGACATTCAATAGGGACGGGATAGTATATTGTCCAACCCTGCCTATTACATTACTAAAAACGCATTCCCTAAAAGTACGAGTAAAGACACACTCAAACTTTACACGCATCCAGAATACAAAATCTAACCCTTGACTAGCCCGTACTCTAACTCACATATGCTTGCACACACACACACACACACACACACACACTTTCTCCTCCTTACTTACCGCAACTGCACATAATCTCCTCAGTTAAAGCAACGTTAAGTGATGCTCCTTTAATTACACCACTTGAAAATGAGTACCTTTGGGAAATTCCTACACCAGTAATATCTGTCAACAATCTTAGTTTGACAGACTGTACTGTTATCATATATATATATATATATATATATATGAGTGCTATGGAATCCTGAAAGACCAAAATCCTGAAAGTTCAAAATCCTGAAAACCCAGAATCCTGAAAACACACAGGATACCAGCACTTACTATATTCCAGCACAAGTACATACAGAAACAAATAAAACACAAACCATATTACTCTTCTCCAACCTTAATGTACTGAAGTGCAATCTCGGAGTTGTTATATTTAAGTAGCAGGGGGTGAGGGGGTTGCAGGGGGGCTTGCCCCCCTGCATATAGTTGAAGGGTAATATGTTTCTGTATGTACTTGTGCTGGAATATAGTAAGTATTGGTATCCTGTGTGTTTTTCAGGATTTTGGTCTTCAGGATTCTGTAGTGCTTATATACATATATATATATATCTATACATACACATTAGCATGTATGGTAGTATCAATACAAGACCACATCTTAAAATTATGTCATGAACTGTAATATGGAGGTACAACATAATATATCTTCAACCATGTGTGTGTGTGTGTGTGTGTGTGTGTGTGTGTATGGAAGATGTATGCATGCAGATGTTTATGCCCAGTACAACATAAAATATCTTCAACTGTGTCTGTGAATATGTATGAAAGATTATGTATGCAGATGTTTATACCCTTTACATGTAATCTTTAGTAGTCCAGAGCAACAAGCAGACAAAAAAAATAGTTGTTAATTTTCTTTCGGCTTTTCCCGGTTAGGGGCCACCGCAGCGGAACTCCGGTCTGCTAATGATTGGCAGTAGATTTTTTTTATGGGTGCGGAGGTGCCAGCTCGATGCCCAACCTTCAACTAAGACACACCGATTCTATGCATGTCTTTCAAACGTCACTCGACCGTGGGGAGGACATGCAGACTCCACACAGAAGGCACTCCAGCTGAGAATCTAACGGGAGAACCTCTTGCTGTGAGGCAACAATGCTACCGCTGTACAAAAAAAAAGACTAATAAAATGAAATGAAGCAGTCACAATGTTTTCCTCATCAGTCACACAGCAGCTTCACATCCCTCCCTCTTGTTGTGTAGAAAATTAAACAAGACAGTGTCTGAATTAACAAGCAAACATCCACACACTGAACTTTGATGACTACTGGATAACCAAACTAAGTCAAGCAAACTAACTAAACAAGCTAGAAATGCAGAGAAAATGGCAGCTGTTCTCTTCTTTGATCACAGTGAAGCAAAGTGTACAAACAAAACACTACTATTGTGCGTCTCTGGCACAGAAGGAACTTCTTTAGTTGTGCTGCTATGAATGCAAAGTGTAAGTTCTCACAGCTCAAAAGTCACCAATAACAGAACACTAGACTGCTTCCTTGACAAATGGGTCAGGAAGCAAGTACTTCTAAACCAGCAGTGAACAAGGCCATATTCGTCAGAACAATGTTCACAGTTAAGGCTCTTCTCACTAGTCCAGCAAAAAAAAAAACTGCATCGGCACTAACAGAATGTTATTTTGGTCCCAGTTTTCTTCAATAAAGGCACACAATTCTGATCCTGGCTTTCTTCAGCAGATGGGAACTGTCTAACAATATGACCGTATTCAAATTTCAGACACACATTTTATGAAATCTACTGCATAACGCAAGTAACTGTGATTTTCATTGATAAGAAAAAGGCATAAATACCTTAAATTATGGATTTTGTGAGTTAATAAATTTTGTTTAATTCATCAATTTCTCTTTCTACCCCAAAGAAATATTTATTTTGTTTAGCTTGAATGGTTTATGACAAAGACCTACAAAGATATGACCTATGCTCAGGGGACTCATGTATGCATGTACATCACTTGGAACAAAATTCACAAGAAAAATATATCTCCCCAAAAAAAAACTCCTCCAGCTATTAACTAGAAGGCAGATGTAATACACAAGGACTTTACCATCAAAATTTAGGACTTCTGCATTTGTATCATCCAAACAAAGGCAACACGAGCTACTCTGATGTCATAGAAGAAAGTAGGGCTTCTGTCTGCTATGTTCGCATCCTAGAAGGGTCAGCTGAGGAGATGGGTTTGAACACTGAGAAGCCATCTCACTCATCAGATGGGAGAGTCATAGAGTAGTCGCTGTCCGGTTGCCTTACAGACACCTTGGAAATTATAAGTGCAACTTAGAAAAAATATAGAGGTGCAGGCAGTCACTCTAGCACCCTGCACACAAAATTGTTGTTCAGATGTACTAACAACACTGCAAGCTACATTCTGAAGAGTTAGGATTCATCACCTAAAATCATGGTGAGCAGCCTAGATGCAACCACAACCAGAAGCCCTGACTTCCTCTCTAACTAACTGATGGCAATGAACAAAAAGTTCACTGGCCATAAACAGCAAAATAACAAGTAGTTCCAAATCCAGACAGGAAGCAGGTCATTCCTGGTGGTATGAATAGAGAGACAGATGATCCACTGTTGTAAGGAAACCAGAGAAAAAGAATAAAAATATAAACCCCCTACCCCCTTTTTTGCTATGAAAACCTCATGACATAAAATGCAACCCTATGAATTTAGGCTTAACTGATGATGCCTTACTATCAGGCAGTACCTAACAATCTGCTTTAGTTAACTACCAAAGCTACTCTTTCAAAACCTCACTCTGTTATGCTTTTACATTTAGAACATAGAGATTGAACTAAAAAAAAATCTGTTTTTTTTTTGTTCATTTTCTGTTTTTATTTTAATCTACAACCCTTGGAAATAGAGTACCAAAACATTATCAGTTTACATGACAGCTTTGTTAGAATTCCAATCTTGGCCACATCTGTTACAGGCTCCACTGTATCACACTTCATTTAAGGAAAAAAAATGTCTCAGTAATAGTAAAATATGCAATATTGCACACAACTTGAGGAAAATTAAGCTTTAGCATTCAAAGATGGCAAATTCATCACGTTTTAAGAGCAATAAATCAACCAGCGTAAGGACATCTGCACTTCACCTGTACCAACTATACCTTCCCTTTGAGGAAAAGGTTAATACAATGTTTGGTTGTCTTTAACTTGACACATCACTGCTGTTTTACCTGCTAAATTCTAAAAAAAAAAAAAAAAAACTTTGCAAAACCACAAACATGTTTTAGTTTCCTTCCCAAACAGAATTAAAGCATATTTAAGACCTCAAGTAGCCACCCTTTGTGCTCTGTCTTTTATCTTCTGCAATCATCAAGGTTAAAAAAGGCAGTCTGTTAGTTTCCCCCATGGTATACACAAAGTTTAAGTTTTATTGTGGCCTTAACGTTAGAAGATAAAACACAGTTTATCAGATCTCTTAGCAAAACAATAACTGTAATCAAATCAATGTGCCACCCACAAGCACTTCCTGTTTAGACTGCATTGTCCAATCTTACTTGAAATGAATGGCTACATCTCCTTTTGTGACTTGCATTAATAATTCATAAGCTAGCAAAATGTTCATTAATCAGTGCAAGAAGGTACTGTACTCTGTTTATCCTGATCAATCCACGATTCTGAAACCATAATAAAGGGTTAAGTTTCACACTTCTCACAAAAGCTCTTTTCATCAGCTTTTCAAAATGTAATCTTTGGCACATTACAGCTTTAAGACATACTAATGGTATCCTATATAAACATCTTATTTAAGAGCTACTAAAATCATAATGGGAAAGGGTCACGAGTATCATGTTAATAGTCTCTAAAATAAAATCAGTCTCTCGTAAAGCTTATAATGTATCTTTCTTTGTCTTTAAAGCACTTAAAGGACAACTCCACCGGAAAATGGAAAAAATGTTTTGAGTCCTATCTTGATTTGTCTGCCTGCAGTAACACCATCACCCTTAGTTGGTACTATTACTTTGTAATTTGTTGCAGCTCAGAATACTGAGGAAGGGACTGCATACGGACACAACTTTTTTAGACTGCATTTCTTTAATATTGCACAACCAAGGCTTGCTTATTTTATATAACCTGATACAAAGGTAAAATATATCTAACACTGGAAATAGTTAACAGCATTTACAAAAGTGTATTTCGAAGAGCTTCATATTTGTGTCAGATATAAACTAAACGGTATATCCCATACAATTAGAAGGCTTGCATTTTACAGACTGATGCATCTAATACTGCAGCACTAATAAGGAGCCTTTCAGGTTTGAGGCAGGTACGAAGATAGGTAGCATGTACATTTCCATGCTGGGAAAAGTATTTTCGCAGATCTTCTGGAATTGTGAAGATGAACATTTTTTTTTTCTTTTTTTTTCAGAATACTAAGTTTTACACAAGCTGCTTCTATGTTCTTTTACATAAACCATTTTGGAATAAATATTTAATACTGATGTCTCTTAAAACACATTTGGCATGCACTACAATAAATTCCAAATATCTCAGGTCTGTTCTATCTAGTAATTTACACAGGGTCTACAAATACTTTTGGCCCTGCACTGAAGATGTAAAGATTACAGGCAAGCCACTACCTTCAAAGTTATTTCTGATGCAAGTATTCTGCCAGAGAAGTACATCAGATGCATAAATAATCCTGCAGTACTCAATTGTTCATTTCAGGAAATTCACCCAGGTATAACCTGGAGCCTACAGTGGATATAAAAAGTGTACACACCCCTGTTAAAATGCCAGGTTTTTGTGATATAAAAAATGAGACCACAATAAATCATTTTAAAACTTTTCCCGCCTTTAATGTGACCTATAACCTGTAAAATTCAATAGAAAAACAAATCTGTTAGGGGAAAAATATAAAAAATAAAATATCACAATAAGCTGGTTGCTTAAGTGTGCACACCCATAAACTAATACTTTGTTTTTGAAGCACCTTTTGCTTTAATTACAGCATTCAGTCTTCTTACACACCTGACATCAATTAAAGAGACTCTGATTAACCCTAAATAAAGTTCAGCTGTCCTAGTAGGATTTTCCTGACATTCACTCAGTTACCTGTTACAGCAAAAGCCATGGTTCACAGAGAGCTTACAAAGCATCAAAGGGATCACATTGTTGAAAGGTATCAGTCAGGAGAAGGGTACAAAAAAATCCATAGCATTGGATATACCATGTAACACAGTGAAGACAGTAATCAAAAAGTGGAGAAAATATGGGACAACAGTGACATTGCAAAGTACTGGACATCCCTCCAAAACTGATGAAAAGACAAGATGAAAACTGGTCAGGGAGGCTGCCAAGAGACTTACAGCAACACTGAAGGAGCTGCAGGAATTTCTGGCAAGTACTGGTTGTATACTACATGTGACAACAATCTTCGATATTCTCCATATGTCTGGCCTATGGGGTAGGGTTGCAAGATGGAAGCCTTTTCTTACACAGAAAAACATCCAGGCCCAGCTTAAATTTGCAAAACAATACATCAAGTCTCCCAAAAGCATATGGGAAAATGTGTTATGGTCTGATGAGACCAAGGTTGAACTTTTTGGCCACAATTCCAAAAGGTACATTTGGCGCAAAAAAAACACTTTGCATCACCAAAAGAACACCATCCCCATGGTGGTGGAAGTATCATGCTTTGGGGTTGGTTTTCTTCAGCTGGAACTGGGGCTTTAGTCAAGGTGGGGGGAATTATGAACAGTTCCAAAACCTTCAGGCATCTGCTAGAAGGCTGAAGATGAAGAGGAATTTCACCTTTCAACATGACAATGACCCCAAGCATACATCCAAATCAACAAAAGAATGGCTTCACCAGAAGAAAATTAAAGTTTTGGAATAGCCAAGCCAGAGCCCAGACCTAAATCCAACAGAAAATCTGTGGAGTGACCTGAAGAGGGCTGTGCACAAGAGATGCCCTCGCAATCTGACAGATATGGAGCGCTTCTGCAAGGAAGAGTGGGCAAATATTGCCAAGTCAAGATGTGCCATGCTGATAGACTCCTACCCAAGAAGAGTGAATGCTGTAATTAAAGCAAAAGGTGCTTCAACAAAGTATTAGTTTTAGAGTGTGCACACTTATGCAACCAGCTTATTGTACGTTTTTTATTTTTTATATTTTTCCCCCCAACAGATTTGTTTTTCAATTGAATTGTAGAGGTTATAGGTGACATTAAAAGTAGGAAGAGTTTTGAAATGATTTATTGTGGTCTCATTTTTTTACATCACAAAAACCTGGTATTTTAACAGGGGTGTTTACACTTTTTATACCCACTGTATATGAATGGCCTTCTTCTAGTGTCAGCTGCTCACCAAACTACTATGCAATCCGATTGCCATTTAATGTTATTTACAATCTGGCTGTCATCTTCCCAAAATGTAGTCTGTATCCTCCAATTGAAACAGAAATGAACCAAGAGAGTCACATTAGTCTGTACAAGTTGGAATGCATTCCATGTTGATCTGAAGGTAGATCTGCTGGTATTATCAAAAAGGCAGTTGAACACTACTACTTCCAGCTAAATAATTAAGTGAATTCAAAAATACTTCCTGCTAAATAATTAAATCATTTTTCTGTAGACTTGTTGAGGAGTTAAACTAAAACTTTCTTTGAAGCCTGGATTTTTAGCACTTTCGTCTTCTAGGAGACTGATGAAGCCTCTTAGCAGACAAAAGAGAAAAAAAATCCTGGCTTCAAAGGATAAAGTTCGAGAACACCAGTTCTTTTGTCTGTATTTCAGTATTCAAGTACTTCAGTTCCAGTTGGTTTAGATTTATATTTCCATTTTCTAGTAACTGCTTTTATGGGTGATAATAGCACTAAACTGGGTATAGCATTACCATGTCTGGGGCAATTCAAATCCTATATCCCATCTCAAAAAGAATAATTTCCTTAGTTTAACCATTTGCTCTACCAGGATTTATGACAAAAGTACTCAGCAGAGAATTTTTTAAATCTACCAACTCATTACATTTCCTCAAAAAATATATTCCCAAATACTTCTTTTTTTCCAATCACATCTCCAGCATATGCAGTCTACCTAAGGAAAAATTCTTCAAAGTGTGCTTGTGCTATAATATAAAACACATATGTAAGCACTTCCAAGCAAACATCCTAAACACTCTGGACTTTGTTGCATGCTTAGGAGCCATACAGACCCCTCCTGTTCCTCTCTTGTATTCTGCCTTACCTTTTTCTCTTCCCAATATTTTCTACCTCCCTCCAGTTGATTCATATACTTCTTATGCAACATTTATATGCCCTACTAATTATCCTTTTTTAACAGCAACTTCTCTTGTGGAGTCAATTAAATCTCTACCAGAACTGGTTTTCCACGTAACACTCTTGTATCCTCTTCTATTTGCCTATACTCCATTTTCAGCCCCTGGTTGGGAAGATGGTCTCTAACCTGCAATCTAGACTTCTGCTTAGTTTCATCTCACTCTAATACCTTCCCTTTTCTAGTTATTTGCTCCCGGTACTTGGTTCCTTTGCTAATTTTCTTCAGTAAATTCCACCCCTTGCCTATTTTCTATACCCTACTTGCAGTCATTCCTTTTAGAAAAATATCCTTTCTCCAGTCCTATGTTGGCTCGGTTCTTAGAATACTTTTTGCTACTTTATGAGCATAATATTGTTTCTGTTTAATTTCTCCAAGTCTTTTGGGTCTCTAATACCATAATGGGAATGGATTCCACTTCTAAGTCAGGATATGATTAGAGTTCCTGAAATTAGCATCGTTTCAGTCTTTGATGTTAGCCAAGGTTGCTCTTCTCAGCACCTGTAATGTGTCCAGAATTGCCTCTGTATCTTGCTGTTATTCTCTTTAAGGACCTGCAACCAAAATTCTACTCTCTCCTTACTTTTTGAACCCCACCCCCCTGTTTCATCATCATCATCCCTTTCCATTTTGATTTGCAACCCTCTGCTTGTGTTATGTATATGAGCCTTAATGGCATAGCTCTAAAGTAAGCCTTCAAATCTGTATGCCCTCCTGCTTGGTATATATTTCTGTAACATAAAAACTGATATCAAGGGACTATAGCTAACCAAGTCTGATGAATGTTGCAAATTGAGAGTGGTTATCAAATCCCATTCTGATACTCTGATTCTCCAGGAAGGAAGGACTGGATCAAACAAATGCTTAGTGTATTAATAATCACCAAGAAATGCAGCATACAGCATAGTTTTCTTTGGTTAATCCTGCATCACTGCTGCTTACCATATAGATCCAGCCACCATCCATCCATCCATCCATCCACAACCCCTTTCTCCCACGTTTGCACATGGGGTCAGGGTGTCACTTAACCAGTGGCAATCATCTAGATACAAAGTTTACACTTACTATACAGATAACATTCCATTTAATTTTGAAACTGTCATCAGCTACCTGAGTATGTATGTTGATAACAGACTATCATCTGACCACTACATCTTTGTGGTAGTTAAAATATCCTTCTACCTTGCACAACATTATTCTTCATAGTATCATTTCAAGGTCCAAATTTGTTAGACATATGTTATTCATCCCTTATTAGGTCCATCACTGAATATAATGCATTCTTTGGCATGTATCATGCTAGGCACCTAAATCAGCTTCAGACGCCTCAAAATTTTATCACCAAAAAGACCTTAGGTCTCAGTACCCTTAGCTACTCTGATGGACTAAAAGTCCTGTCCCTCCCTGTCATACAGTAGGGTAATCCCTGTTTAGCCATCTGTGATATGAATGACCCAGCACTCAAGTCCTTTGCCTAAGCAGAACCAGTGAGAAAGCAAACATCCATTCTAGAGACCTAAACCTAACCTAGCACACCAACTCCATTAAATGGCATGACAAAATCCTAACTCACTGCATACCCCATTTCTGGAATAGGCTGTCCTTAACTATCAAGTGGATTATTTAACTACCAACATTTAAAGCTAGTGCAGATGATTCAATAGGTGATCACAATTTTTCAGTGGGGAAGCTGTTAATCTCCCACAGATCTGGCTGATGAGGCTGAGCTTCTTGATGGTCTCCTTTGAACATAAGCTTAGTAAAAAACTATGAAACATCATACGTCCTTGCAGCCTGACCTTTACTAAGCCCTAACTCCTTCCCCCAACATGCCTATCACATTAGTGTTAGACTGGGTGGGCAGTAATGAGTGGCTATAAATGCATATCCCTACCATCAGGCCTCTAGGCCAGTCAGACTCCTCTATTCACCCCCCCTCCAAGTCCAGCATCCTTTTTAACCTCTGGCCTCTGCCACAGTTTATGACAGAACACCTGGCATGTTCCCATCAACCCAAGATAGGCATGCTCATCCCCCTCTCTTGGCATGCCCATCTTCCCTCCCTTGCCATCAAGTGCCTGAACTTCTAGGCAAACTCAAATCACCAGGGCTGTAGTTGTGGCTTTGTCCCTCTATGCCACCAATGAGATAATAGAATTGTTTTTGTATTATTTTGTTCTTTCATTCCTGTTGAAATAAAAAAGAAATTGCCAAACTATAAACCCTATCCCCATACTCTGCTTCTTACAGATGACAGCATGGAGATCCATGATGCCAGACATTCTGTGCCAAATATCCCACCCTAATGTATTTCTTATATCTTCACAGGATGAATGGTTACATAAATACCTGGACCAAAGACAAGATCCTCCATCAACATATAAATAGTACATGTTACTCCACCTCTGGGACAAAATAGCTGCATATTAAGCAGAATGGCATTTGTGTCCTTTTCAAGATTAACCTTGATGACTGAATGAGTACTTGCAAGCTCATCCTCATTTTGGCATGGTTTTCCCTACTGAAAATGGGGGCTACATACTGAGGATTGTGTATTGCTAGGGGTATATTGTCTTCATATCTACGTACCTTGCAGTTCATCTGATGCTATGATTTTTAATTATTAATGGTATAAATGGACTGTGGGTACTATATCACGTGGTAAGAGTTCAATTTAAGGCAATACATTGCAGTCACCATTACCATTTACTTCTGATCTAAGAACAACCCATTAAAGAAGCATTCTAAGCCAGCATGCTGAGCAGGACAATGAATGCAATGCCTGCACTGCAAACGGAGTAGAATGCAAATTGTCAATGAAAGCACACTAAAAAAAATGGCATATCTTAGTCCACATGTCAGGTTTCAGTAAGTAAGAAACTGTCAGGTAGTTATAACAGCATGTTCAAGTGTAACATGCACCTAAGACCAGTATTCTACATTTGGGTAAAAAACTTTCTTACACTGTGAAGGACAACAACGAGGAAAAGAAAAGGCAAACATTACTAAAATACTCCTGATGTCCACTACGGCAGTAAAACTTGATAATAAAATCAAAACTTTAATAAAAAAGAATATAACATAAAACAAGCAGTCCTCAGTCTTCCAATAAGTCCTTTCGGCCAATATGCCTTCCTCAGATCATAAAAAAGGACTGATCAGTTTTTGTATTTATAAGGCATCACAGCCATTCATCTGTGACACGCCCTTGTTGCAAACCAAAAGGAGGCCAGCTAGCAAAGAGGTATAATTTCCTTCATTATAATTAAAGGCGCAGTACTTCTTTTTACTATGAGATTGTATACGAGAACTAGTAGCTATGGATGTGAATACATTATATGAACGAGGCAACATTCAAGTAAGCTTGCTGATCGTATTCCTTCTATTCCTAAGCGCAGGTTTTAATGGCACAATGGTATTCAAGCCTGGTAATCTGTTCGCTCTTAAATTAATTATCCAGCATGTTTCCCTTAACTCTGTGCGATTATGGACATCGCCTCCTCTTGTGGTCTGACATACTGCCTCTATGGCCTTAAATACAAAGTGATGAGAAGGATACTGTACTATATGGACTGCTAAAGCATTATTGGGATCTTTCTGTTTGCTATCCCTTAAATGTCTAAGGATATGTTCCTTAAGACGTTGATCTGTTTTGCCAACATAGAAAGCACTGCATTGGCAGCAAGTCGCTAAGTATATAATGTGGGAACTAGTACAATCAGCATAAACATTAAAATTGTACTGTTGCCTGGAGTATGGATGTACAAAGGTATTGGAGCTGTCAATGGAGTTGCAAGCTTTGGATCTCAAGCATTTGAAAGTGCCCTTTCTGTTAGAATTGGGCCTATTTCTTTCAAAACCATCTTTGTTGCAAATGAGACGTTTCAAATTCTTCTTATTCTTATATAGGAATCTGGGCTGTTCCCCTACAATGTCTTTTATTTTGTCATCAGTTGTCAATACTGGCCAAAACTTCCTAATAACTTCACATACTTGCTTATTGTCAGCAGTGTATGTTAGACATTTAAGTTGCTGTGATTGAGTTTTAAAATCCAGACTCTCATGATGACTCTATGTAGGTTCAGAGAAGTAGGGATGCCCCTTTCCTCTCCTTAATTCCTGTAGGTCATGCTTCAGTCTTAAATTCTTTCTTTTATAAGATCTTTTACTTAGATGCGTCTCCATATTTCTCTGTTCTGCTACAAAGTCTTCATTCTCAGTACATAATCTTGAAATTCTTAAGATCTGATTCTCAAAGATGTTATCAAAGATATGTCCCGGGTGCATACTCCCCCTATGCAGATAATGATTTCTCCGGGTTTCTTTTTTATGAATTCCTGTACTGATACCTCTATCAGGGTGTAGATGGATCTTTACATCCAGAAATTCTATGGTCTCCAAAGAGTGTTTGACCACAAACTCTAGAAAATCTGTGCACTCGTTGATGAAGCTAACAAAAAGGTCCAATTGTGTAGAGCTGCCTCTCCAAAGGATAAAGACATCATCCACAAAATGACCATAGTACACTAGATATTGTTTCCAGGTACTAGGTAACAGTTCCTTGTGTTCCCACTCAGCCAGAACCGAATTGGAGTAACTATTTGCGCACGGGGTGCCCATAGCCAAACCCCATGTCTGCAAATAGAAAGAGTCCCCATACATAAAGATGTTATTTTCCGATATGAGTTCCAACAAGGAACATATTGGTTCTGCTTCCATACTGTTCCTTGCTAAGAAAGATCTTATTGCCTGTAGACCATAGTCATTTTGAATCACTGTAAACAAACTCTTGATGTTCATTGTCACTAGTAGCAAATCTTCATATTTTTTAAGACCCTTGGTAACTAAAAAAAAGTTTTTCCAGAAAGTCTCCTGAGTCCTTCAATACAGTTCCTGCTAGTGGCAGGGCCTTCTTTAATTCATTCTCCACGTACATGGAAACAGGTTCAGTTACCCACCTCTTCCAGAAACTATGGGACGTAGGGGTGGGTCAACTGGATCCTTGTGAATTTTGGGGAGTCCGCTGATGTATGGAAACATAGGTTTGGGGCAATCAAAGAACTCATATAGTTCTTGAGAGATGTTTGTCTATCAATAGGTCGTATAGGTGGCTGCGAAAATGATCTACCTTAGTTGTAGCTTCACTATAACTTAGTCTCTTGTATGTTCTTTCATCATCCAGCACAGAGAGCATTTTGTGCCTGTACCATACGGCTTCCATCACCACTATACATCCTCCCTTATCAGCAGGCTTGATGACCAAACTATCTGTTTCCTTTAGCTGCTTCAGCATCTCATTCTCATTAGTGGTTAAGTTGAAGAAACGTCCTTGTCCTTTGGTTGTGTTACCCCTTAGTTTGAAGATTTCATCTTCGCATAATCTTAAGAACATCTTCACTGGTGGAGGATTAGGGGGAACAAAGCTACTCAATTTTGTATAAGGTAGCAGTCTACTGTCATTAGCTTGTCCAAAAGTACACTTTAATGCAAGGTTCCTGCAAAACATTCTGATATCCAGCACAAATTCACTAATATCAGACGGTAAGGCTGGAATAAAACTCAGACTGTTATCTAACAAGGAAATCATATCAGGGCTTAAAATCTTATTAGAAAGATTCACTACTAAACTTGATTCAGATCCAATTAAAGTGTAAGCTTCTTTCTTTTCCGTTCTTGACTCTGTGTTCTTTGAGTCCTGTAGTGGTTGAATATGGAAATAACCGGCAAGGGCCAATTTATCGCTGCATGCATTGCCCCTTCTTTCGGCCTAGTTGCTAAATTTGAGGCTAGGGGAGCATTCGTGTTGCCGGTTTCTGCACCCATAGTGGCTGTACTGCTAGACGCTTCTCTTGAATCTGTTTCTGATATTATAAAATTGGGGGTTGGTACTGATGAGTTAATAATGGCAGGGTTATGAATGGAGGGTTCCAGATCAGTTAAACTGACATGAGTAATCACATCTTCTCCTTTAGGTCTAGAAAAAGGTACCGTCTTCTTATATGATGGTAAAGCTCCCCGCCCCTTACTATTGGATCCCTCTCGGCCATTCAGATATTTGGCCTCTTACAAAATCCTGATGGTCACGGGCTAGCTTTTTAACCTTCTGCTGTCTTAGCTTCACTTCATAAGCATTCAAGTTGTTCCGTAACTGCTCTAGGCTATTCAGATGCGAGTCATGCAGCTCTAAGCTTTCCAATTCAGTCTGCTTAGTTGATATGATTGCTGCCATCCTTTCATCTTCCGGCTTGAAGAATTCTATCAGCAAGTTCATGTATTGTCGATTTGTTTCAAGATTTATAATTTGCCATTTTGCGAGCAGATCCAGTTAAGTGTTCCCATATGAGGGTAAACACTTCACTCGCATACCTCGAGGTACAATTTGATGATGCAGGCATGCTTCCATATGGAAGCGTTGCCACTGCAGTCTTTTAAGCCAGTAAGCTGCATTCTCCACTTCCTGAAATATACAATTAAAGTTATTGTCAGGAACCGATGCAGCAACTGTGGAAGCAGCTACATTACCCAAATTCAGATCTAGACACGGGTTCAATAAGTCTCCCAATATATTAGAAATGCTGCATGTTCTAAGTTTATCGTTCAAGTTCAATTGCTGGTTCGCCATGTTCAGTGTAAGAAAGAAAAGCAGTCAATAGGTAAAAAACTTTCTTACACTGTGAAGGACAACAACGAGGAAAAGAAAAGGCAAACACTACTAAAAACTCCTGTTGTCCACCACGGCAGTAAAACTTGATAATAAAATCAAAACTTTAATAAAAAAGAATATAACATAAAACAAGCAGTCCTCAGTCTTCCGATAAGCGCTTTCAGCAAATATGCCTTCCTCAGATCGTAAAAAAGGACTGTTCAGCTTTTGTATTTATAAGGCATCAGAGCCATTCATCTGTGACACGCCCTTGTTGCAAACCAAAAGGAGGCCAGCTAGCAAAGTGGTACAACTTCCTTCTGTACAATTAAAGGCACAGTACCTCTTTTTACTATGAGATTGTATATGAGAAAACTAGTAGCAATGTTACAAAGACATGCATCTGGAGCCTTTCTCCCCAGGCCTCCGCTGAAAATTGGCTTCGTTCTAAGTTGGACTTTCCCGGTTAACAAATGTTAAATAAATAAAATAAATGTATGTGAATACATTATATGAATGAAGCAACATTCAAGTAAGCTTGCTGATCGTATTCCTTCTATTCCTAAGCGCAGGTTTTAATGGCACAATGGTATTCAAGCCTGGTAATCTGTTCGCTCTTAAATTAATTATCCAGCATGCTTCCCTTAGCTCTGTGCGATTATGGACATCGCCTTCTCTTGTAAAAAAATGACTCAGATTTGTATACTGTGACAATATGGTCAACAATATACATGCACAACAGTGCTGTAAGCCATGAAAAATTTAATCTGCTGCTCTTTTCACAGATAATTTCATAGTCTCTAAATCACTTATATTATTTAACACCCCTGTTCCTAAATGTGTTAAAAAAGTTAAACTTCCTTTATTATGGTCAATTCTAGCAGTGGCTAGAAAAATAATAACCAGAAACTGGATTTCAGATACTCCTCCTTCATTTAATGAATTTAAAAATGTTATGATTGAAGTGTGTCATATGGAACTAATGACAATAAAGTCAAGAACCATTAGGAAAACATCTTACTATAATATATGGGATACCTTACAAAACTTGTTAAAACAGTCTTAGTTTCATTAGTAAGATGTTACAGTTTAATTAATTGATTTGATTTAGAGTGGATGTCTTTGTAAATACTTTAGTTGTTTTATCAAATGTTATAACTGTTTATATGTTAACTGCTTGCATAAGATTGTTATAATATTTATTTTGTATGTTAAAACTAATAAACTTGTTTAAAAAAAAAAAAAATTTAATCTGCTAATCATGAAAATCTTTTACTACGATAATTAAATGGATACAAAGAGAAGCAATACATCATAGGAAAAACTGTGAAAGTCAAAGGTTTTCTGCTTTTCAATTACTACTAAAAGAATGAATATGTATTTTCAACGCAGGTTCTGATTTGCCAATCTCTAACCTGCTAAGTTGCAGAAAAACGAAACAACTTGCTTTTGAAAAATCAATATTAAATTAGTAAAATTTTGAGCAGTAGCATTCATGATAAAACCAAAGCAGCATAAGCTAAGTACAACAAAGTAAGAAATTAAAAGAATGTAACATTAAAGAAATAACATTTTTAACAAGGCACAATGCAAAATACAAGATTAAGGTACTCTGTTCCTAAAAGCATTTAGTATACTGCCCACATAAATGTATATAATATGCTGCCCACATAAATGTACTTCCGTGTGTGTTTATGTGTACATATGTATGTATGATACACATACATACGCACACGCGCCCACACACACACAAACATTGTCCCCCACCAAATGAAAGCAAGCATAAGGTCATCTTTCTTGCGTTTCAGTAAAAGCTTGGTAACAATGAACGTCTGTTTCTTGTTGAAAGGTGAAAAAGTAACACAGTGGTTCTGTTAAGATGTTTAAGAACAGAAGATGAGAATCCCATACTTTTCTCTCCATCTCTTTCCTGATGTCGTTAATTCTGACAGCCCTGCTATTCTTCAACATCTATGTGTCTGGCTTAACATGTATTTCTAAAATATCTGCTACTCCCCGTTTCTACAATCAGAATTCCAGTTTGGAATACCAGAGTGGTATGTTAAAGGTTTTCTAGCAGGTCATTATAAGCAATGAAGGGAATTTAAATAATGAAGAAGCCCAGAGCTGAAATAAACTTTTCTTTAGCAAAGAATGTAACACAAACAAGATAGTGTCTGGGGTTTGTTAAACTAAAGAGTGAAGAAAGGCAAACCTTGACACTTTACAGCAGTGAGCATGTATTACCCTGCTACATTTAATTATGAAGTCTAAACCAGCATGACAACTTTACACATTTCTTCCTAGGGCTCTGGATTGTAATTTTGACACCCACAAATAACAGTCGTAGAATTACAAAACTAAAGTAGGAAAGCTGCAGGAGAACAGTGAATATTAGCAATCACTGCTCTCCTTCACAATTGATTTTTATGGGTTGGGGGGGGGGGCAGTGACTCTGCTAGGTAGTATACACTAACTCAGAGTTAGCCAAAAGTACAGTTTTGTACCTACCATAAATGTAGATGTTCGAGTGTTCACCCTGCTGCAGTCATTACACTTGGGTTATCCTGTCGTCAGGCGGTCCCGCAGTCGGCCGGATTTCCAAAGTCTTGGTCCGACGTCGGTTGCAGTCGCCTCATCCCTGACGTCAGTGCGCCAGGGGTACATATATTGCAACCAACGCCATTTTCTTCAGTTTTTCTTGCCCCAGATGTCAGGTGCCCCCAAAAAGGTGATCCAAATCAGTACCAAATGGTGTGAACACTGTGCAAACACAAAATCCCTTCAGCTATAAGCAAATACATCAGTAAGGCATAGCAGAGGTTTAGCCAGTAGATCAGAGGGGTTGGAGGGAGGGTAACCTGGACTGCAGCAGGGTGAACACTCTAACATCTACATTTATGGTAGGTACAAAACTGTACTATGTTCATCGTGTTACCCTGCTGCAGTCATTACACTTGGGTTGAGTCCCAAAGCTAAGGTAGGGTGGAGGCATCATAGAGGGTTAGTGGAGGCAATGAGGCCCTGCAGAACTGCAGTGGCGAAGCCTGCCCTGGACTTAGAATAAAGAGGTAAGTGATAGTGTTTGGTGAAGGTGTGCACTGAACTCCAAGTTGCAGCTTCTAAGATTTCCTTGGTAGGAACCCCCCTGAGAAAGGCTGTAGAGGTAGCTGTTGCCCTGGTTGAGTGGGATCTAATGGTAGGAGGAACTGGTTTCCCATGATGGGTATAGCAGAATCGGATGCAATGGCCTATCCATTTAGAAATGGTTTGCTTGGATATGGCCTTCCCTTGAGAGGCTGTAGCATAGGAAACAAAGAGCTGGTCAGTTTTCCTGAAAGCCTTAGTTTTATCCAAGTAGTAATGAAGCTGCCTGTGAATTTCCAAGGAATGCAGGAGTCTCTCACCTTTGTTCTGGGGATTGGGGTAGAAAGTGGGTAGGTGGATGGTTTGATTTAGAGCTACACTGGAAACCACCTTAGGCATGAAGGAAGGATTAGTTCGTAGAGAAACTCTGTCTTGATGAAAAATGAGGAAAGGTTCCACTGCCATAAGTGCCTGCAATTCTGAAACTCTCCTAGCAGAAGTTATTGCCAGGAGCAGGGCAGTCTTCCAAGATAGGAACTGAAGGTCTGCAGAAAAGCTGGTTCAAAGGGAGGTAGCGTTAGTTTTTCCAGAACAAAGTTGAGGTCCCATGTTGGTGTAGGAGCTCTTCTAGGTGGTCTAATGTTTTTCGCCCCTCTGAGGAACTGCCTTAGGAGAGGATTTGAAAATAAAGGTGGATTTGTGTCATAGTGAGCTGAAATAGCTGAAGCATAGATTTTAATTGAGGATAAGGAAAGTCCTTTATGCAACATCTCAGCTAAATACTGCAGAATGTGAGGCATATGAGGTTGAGTTGTGTCTTGGCCTTTAGCGTGGTTCCAAGCAGAAAACCTTTTCCATTTGTCCGAGAAAGCCTTCCTGGTGCTTGGCCTCCTGGCTTCTAGAATAACATCCAGCACTGCTTGTGAAAGAGGGGCTGGTTGGATGCTTAATTGATTTGCCATGCAGCCAGGTTTAAGGTTTTTATCTGGCTGTGTAGACTCTGCTTGTCTTGCTGCATGAGCAAATGAGGTATTTGAGGCAATATCCATGGTGGGCTGTGAGCCATATTCTTCAATAGCGGGTACCAGTGCTGGCGTGGCCAGTCTGGGGCTATGAGAATCATTCGAGGTTTCTCCTTTTTGACCTTCAAAAGAACCTTTGTGAGAAGACGTAATGGAGGAAAGGCATATACTGTCAGGTTTTTCCAACTGAAGGAGAGAGCGTCCACTTTCCAAGCTTGATGGTGGAATGTCCTTGTACAAAATTTTGTCAGCTGGTAGTTTTGAGGACTGGCAAACAGGTCTATATTTGGTAGGCCTTATCTTTGAATTATCATTGTAAATATTTGTGGGTCTAGCTTCCACTCGTGGGGATCTTTGATGTTTCTGCTTAGGTCGTCTGCCAATGTGTTTTTCTGTCCTGGCAGGAATTGAGCTTGTAACTGGACTTGGTAGGCCAGAGCTGTGTTCCATAAGAGTATTGCTTGCCTGCAAAGAGGGTAGGAATGTGTGCCCCCTTGTTTATGTACCACATTACTGTGGTGTTGTCCGTCTTTATTGCAAGTTGTCCAGGCTGTTGTAGATCCTTGAAGGCTGTCAGAGCTTTCTGTACAGCTAGCATCTCCTTTTGGTTTATGCACAGTTTTCTTTGTTCTGCAGTCCATAGGCCTTGAATGCATTGCCCTGCCATGTGTGCCCCCCAGGCATAGTCTGAAGCATCTGTTGTGATTATTTTCCTGGGTGGGGGCAAGGTGAAAGGCTGACCCTTGTTGAGGTGACATGCCTGTGCCCACCACAGAAATTCCTGTTGAAGGCAGGGAATGAGAGATATCACTGTGTCCAAGCTGTGGCTGTGTTGAGACCATACGCTTTTTAGGTACCACTGTAATTTCCTCATAAGCAGTTTTGCAAATGGTATTATCAGAATGCAAGATGCCATGAAGCCCAAAGCCTGCAGAATTTTTCTTGCAGTTAATTGGGTCTTTGTTGCCATTGTTTTGAAATATTGAGTCAGTTGTAATTGCTTGTCTGGTGTAAGATAAGCCTTCTGGGCCGTTGTGTCCAAGCTGGCACCCAGGAATGTCATTCTTTATGAGGGTACTAGTTTTGACTTCTTTTCGTTTACTGTGTACCCCAGACAATTCAGTAGATGCTTCACAAAAAGCCAGATATTGTAAGAGAATGTCTTTTCTTTCTGCTTGAATAAGGCAGTCGTCCAGGTACGGATATATTTGAATTCCTCTGTCTGCAGTATGCAATTACTGGTTCCAGGCTTTTTGTGAATACTCTGGGCGCAGTAGATAAGCCAAAGGGCAGTGCAGAGAATTGATAATGGGTTGAACCTGCAATGAAACAGAGGTATCTTCTGCAATTTTGTCTGACAGGGACATGCAGGTATGCCTCCTTGAGGTCCAACGTTACCAGCCATGCTTCCTTGTCCAACATGGGAAGTAGCTGCTGTAGTGTTAGCATCTTGAATTTGGGAACTTGTAAGTGTTTAGAATTGAAAGGTCTAGAATTGGTCTCCAAGCATTTTCTTTTCTGGGTGCTAGGAAGAGTCTTGAGTAAAATCCTTGGCCTTGCTCTTGAGTTGGTACCCTTTGAATGGCTCTCATGGCCATGAGAGCTGTAATTTGTTTTTGAGCCTCTGCCCTTTGATTTTGTGGCAGGTTTGGCATTCCTCTTTTTATTGGTAAAGTGTGAAAGTGGAATCTGTATCCTCGTAAAATTATGTCTAGTACCCATTTGTCCTTTGTGACCATGTGCCAGTTGTCTGCAAATAGTGCTAGCTTTCCCCCCAGGGGGGCTGACAAAAGAGCTTTGTTTGGCCAGTTGAGGTGCAAGTCATTGAGTTTGCCTTCTGGTGGGTTGAGACCTGTCTTCTCCTCCCTTCTGGGTTGGAGTGCCCCATTGGCGAGGTTTATACTGAGCTTGTGGTTGTCCTCTGCCCCTTGGGCACCTGTATTTACCCCTCTGAGGCCTGTCAGTGGCTGGAAAGGACCAATTTTTTGTTGGCCAGTTTCTGCTGAAGCGAGGGGGTTGTACTTGTAGGAAATCTTTGACTGTCTGCATTGATTTTGCCTTATCTTCCATTTTCTTTAAAACTTCTTCTGCTTTAATACCAAAAAGAACATCCTGCTGTAAGGGAGCAACTAATAGTTTTGCTTTAACATGATCAGGCAGACTTTGTTCCTTTAACCAGGCATGCCTACATATAACTGATCCAGTGACAGCTGCTCTGCAGGAGGCCTCTAAAGAATCAAACCCACATTGCAAGGTATGTTTGCCCACCTGCTCGGTGGCGTGCAACAAATCCTGTACTTCTTTCAATTCAGATTGTTGAGGGAGGGTGGTTATCTTTTGTTTTAACTGAGAGATCAGAAATTGCTGATACATAAGCATATGAAATTGACAGTTTAGAGCTCTCATAGCTAAAGTGGCTGAGGTATAAACCTTTTCCCCCCATCTGTCTAGTGCTCTTGAATCCCTTTCAGAAGGTATTGGATTTTTAGCCATGGAAGCCTTAGCCCCCTTGGGACCCTGGGAGATAGTCCCTGGGTCAGCTACTGGGCTTTTGTAAAGAAATTTGTGGGAATCAGGTACTCTGTAGTATCTGTCAGGCTTGGCCAGAGCAGGAGGCAGAGAGTCAGGGTTGAAACTGGATTCTAAATAGACATCATCCACAATGTCCAAAACAGGAGGGATGGCTAGAGGTCTGTGTTGGGGGAGTAAAAGAAACTCTCTGAGCCTTTTCTTGGAATCAGAGTAATCCTGACCTTCCCAGAGAAAATGTTCCCTCACAGTGTGTAAAGTTTCCCCCAAAGAGTAATCTTCTGGAGGGGAAGCTGAGGGAATACAGTCCTCAGCATCAGACTCTTCATAAGGAGAGAAGGAATAGTCTTGGTCCTCAGAGGAATCCGAAGAAATCGACAGTTGTTCAGAGGAAGCAGATTCTTCCTCTAGTCTAGGCCTTTTGTCAGGAGGAGGTTGAGACCCCCTGATAAGGGAAATCAAATCTTCAGCCATCTTGAGCATCTGTTTCTTAGGCATAGGGCCTTGAACAGGAGACTGAAGTGAAGCCTTCTTCGGTTTGGAAGGAGTCTTCGACTTGGAAAACGTTTTGACTGAAAGAGTCGTCGGTCTGAAAATGCCTTCTGAAACCGATGGGGTTTCAGAAGCACCGACGCCCTTGGAAGGTAAATCATCAGTAGGGCCTGAAGTAAAAGGCTGCGTGGGCCTAGTACATTCCGTCAAAATATCTGTAGCGGTCTCAGTTTCTTGAACTGCGGTAGTCAGAGGCTGCGTCGGAGCCTCACTGATAACCAGAGAACTGGAGACCAGATCAACCGAGGCCACGGAATCGGGCTTAGGCCTGGGCTGTCGATCCTTATCCCTGCGCTTTTTGTGCACGCCGGTAGTCGGAAGCTCCAACGGCATGTTATAATTAAATTTTCTGCCAAAAAAGTGTCATGCGAAATCAAATCGTCTTTTAATAGTACGTTTATTAAATCTAGCACAAAAATGACAAGAAGTGACATCGTGATCAGGGCCTAGGCAAGGTATGCAATAAGAATGAAAATCCTTATGAGGTATTTGCTTCCCACAAGAAATGCAATTGTTAACTTTTTCTGACATCGGTCTGAGGCAAGAAAAGTTTCCCCAACGGGGTACTTAGCTTTATAGAAGACTTCGGTCTGAAATTGGTCGAAAATCTCAGGAGTCGGCCAACCGGCACTTGCGAACTGCTTCTGCTTCGGGCACCGCGCGGCAAGAAAGACTGGAGAAAATGGCGTCGGTTGCAATATATGTACCCCTGGCACACTGACGTCAGGGATGAGGCGACTGCAATCGACGTCGGACCAAGACTTTGGAAATCCAGCCGACTGCGGGACCGCCTCACGACAGGATAACCCAAGTGTAATGACTGCAGCAGGGTAACACGAACATCTTCAGAGAAAAAGAAATAGTCCAAATAAATAAACATGCAAGTCCCTATTTATGCACTTTCTGTCTTACTGTTCTGAGATTCGCTCTTACAAGACTTAAAAGTTAAACCTGTTACTTCCTACAGTCTTATCCAATACAACACACTGGCATAACAAAAAAATAGCATAGTATATTCATTATAACAGGAGACTTTGAATTAAAAGGATCGCTACTGCAGGAAACGAATACAAATTAGTTGGACAGGGACATCCATCCCTTGACAAACTATTTTCAGCAGTTAGACATCCCAAGCACAGTCTCCTGCTAGGGGCCATCAAAGAGTGACCAGGTATAAGAATGCTCTGTGTGTTTTACTCCTTTATGTGGTGTGTAATAAGTAGCAGAATGAGCCACAACATCAAGAAATGGTCTTGAAGAAGGCAAAAAAAACTTTGAAAGCTTAAACTAACCCAAATGATAGCACAAAAAGACACACATAAAATAACAATAGTTATGTACTTACCGTAACTTAGTATCTGTGTTATCCTATTTCATTATTCATCACAACTGGGTCTAGAATCCCATGTCGGATCCGATCTGGAACTTTACAGACTTAGATTCAAGGCTCCTCCCATCTCCAATAATCCCCTTCTACTTTCTAACCCTCACATCGAGTTTGCTGACGAAAAGTAAGTTAACACCAAAAAACATAACTACCCATCTACACTTACATAGTATTACCATGAGCACCGCTAGAGGCAGAAGCTCAAAGGCCTGAGACTCCAGCCTCTCCAGAACCTCCAGAAACATGGAAGGGGAAGGAGGGCAGGAAGTGATGAATAATGAAATAGGATAACACAGACACCAAGTATCTGAAGTTATTCATTTCATTATTCATCACGACTGGGTCAGAATCCTCAGCTACAATCGAATCCTGGGCTGTCCTAAGGAAGGAATTGCCTAAGCACTGTGGAACCAAAGGATGCTCTGCTTCTGGAGACCATATCCAGCTTATAATGAGCACCAAAAGTTTTAGGAGTGGACCTAGTGGCTGCAGCACAAATATCACCTATGGACATCCTAGTAGAGAAGGCTGATGAGCCAGCTACTGACCCAAGAGAATGTGCTTCAAGTAGATGAAGCAAGTCCATGTTTTCTAAGAGAATAAACCATGGAAATGCAATTAGAAATCCATTTAGAGATTGTCACTTTGGAAACTGCTTGGCCTTGCCTGTTCAAAGAGAAGGCTATGAACAACTGGTCAGATTGTTTAAAGGGTTTAGTCCTGTGTAAATAAAATTTCATATACCGATGCACATTTAAGGTATGGAGAAGATACTCAACCTTATTGGAGTGATTAGGAAAAAAGATGGGTAACTGAATATTCTGGTTGAGATTACTTTCAGTAGCTACCTTAGGCATAAAAGAGGGGTTAGTTTGCAAAATCACCCAGTCCTTATGAAAAACAATAAATGGCGGTTAAGAAGACAAGGCCTATAATTCAGAAACCCTCTTAGCCAAAGTAATAGCTACCAGAAAAGCAGTCTTCCAAGAAAGAAATTTTAGATCACATGAATGAGCTGGCTCAAAGGGACTTTCAGTGAGAGACTGCAGCATCAAAGTCAGATCCCAAGGAGGGGCAGGATCTTTGACAGGAGGCTTGAGAAGGAAGATGCCCTTCAAGAAGGCCTTACATAATCTAGAGGAAAATGTGGGTCCGGTATTGACATGAAAATTAGAAATGGCTTCCAACTGCAGTTTTATAATAAAGAAGTTGGCCCCTTCTTGAAAAGGGATGATAAGAAAAGAAGGATATCCGGTATCAGAGTTGAAAAGGGATCAAGATTACGTTTTGCAGCCCAAAAGGAAAAAGTTTCCATTTACTATGGTAGACCTTCTGAGTAGGTGGCTTCTGGGAAGCTAATATAATTTTTCTGACAAGAGAAGCCAGCCTGGACTGTGTTACTATCACAGGAAGTGGAGAAACCATGTTGTCAGACAAAGAGAATGAAGATTGGGCGGTTGTTCTGATGGGTGAGAGATGAGATCCGGAAAGGGAACCAGTATCCAGGAAGGATAATTCAGATGAGACCTCAGGAAGGGGAACCACACCTGATGAGGCCAGAAAGGGGCAATGAGAATCATGGAACTCTTCAGTCTGTGGGCTTTCTGAAGTACTTTGGGGATCAATAAAAGAGGAGAGTATGCATAGAGGAGACCCAGTGGCCAATCATGGACAACAGCGTCCCTTGGGGACATCCCCTCTGAGGGAATCAGGGCAAAGTTCTGACTGCATTTGTTCATTGTGGATGCAAAAAGATCACAGCAAGGTTGGCCCCAATAGGTGAAAATCTGAGATGCCACTGATGGATTGAGGGACCACTTGTGTGGGGTCAAGATACACCTGCTGAGCTTGTCTGCCAAGACGATGGACTCCCTGGGTATGTGCGATGCAAGGAGAAAGCGAATGAAAGAAATCTCCCATTCCCACACTCTCATGGCCTCTCTGCACAATGGGTACGAGTGTGTTCCCCCTTGCTTGCTGACATACCAAACCACCAACATGTCTGTTTCCCAGACGAAGGTAATCTTGAAAGGCTTGCAACGTGAAGAGGACTGTCCTCCTCTCTAGAATATTTATGTGCAACTTGGTCTCTGAGGGGAACCATGTGCCTTGGACAGTTCTGCCCTGAAAATGACACCACCACCGTGGTCGTGGGCAGAGGAAGAGGAAAATGGTCTGCCTCAAAGGAGATCCTCCAACTGAAGCCACCACTGTAGATGCCATCTGCAAACGGGAGTCAACGGAATAGGCATGAACACTGGATGAGACAGAATGGACCACTGCACCACTAGCATCCATTGAAGCACCCACATGTAGTATCTCACTAGTGGAACAAGGAGAATGGCCAATGACATGGACCGCAGGACTCTGAGAATGAGGTGTTCCCGAAGCAATGGAACCTCGAAGATGGGTGTGACCTGCTGTCTGATTAAGCCCACTCTGTGGGGAGGCAATACTGCAATCTTTGCTACTGTGTTCAGATGGGTCCCAATGAATTCTAGGCTTTGCACCGGAGAGGGCTTTGACTTGCCAAGTTTATGGTAATCTCTAGTATTTTGTAAGTCTGGAAGAGATACTGAGCGACAGATACCAATTGATGCCTCAGGTGAGCTGCTGCTGCTGCTGAGCATTTAATAAACATCCTGGGGGCTGTGATGAGTCCAAATGGAAGGGCTCTGAATTGGAAATGATTGGCTCTGATGCAGAAGCACAGGTCGATCCTGGAGCGCTTGTCTATCATGATATGATAGTAGGATATGATAGTAGGCGTCCTGGAGGTCTATGGAGCATATCCATTCATCCTTCTGCAACAGTGGCAGGATGGACTGAACAGTGACCATCCGGAACTTCCACCTCTTGATGGACAAGTTCAATTTGCTGAGGTCTAGAATCGGATTTAGGTCCCCTGTCTTGTTTGGCACCAAAAAGAGGCAAGAATAAGTTCCAGATCCTCTTTGTCCTGCTGGGACCTCCTGGATGGCTCTTTTTTCTAGAAGTGCCAAAACTTCTGTCTGACTGGGTGGCACATCAGGGCGAACCTTCTTGAGATTTGGTGGAGGTTGGGAAAAGGGAATGTAATAACCCCTGGATATGATCTTGAGCATCCATTGATCATTTGTTATAGACACCCAGACATTTGGGTGCAACAAAAAATTACCCCTGACTGCCTCTAGGGCAGGACAGTCAGGCAATGCCTCAGGGGTGTTGAAAAGTATTCTCAGAGAAGGGCTCCCTGAAGCCCTGATTCTGAGGACCCCCCTCTGCCACTAGAGCAGCGTATGCCATTGAATCCCCTTTCCCCTGCCCCTGGAAGAGGAATCTTCTGGAGCACCTTGGAAGGAACCCTGCGACTTGTGGAACCAGAGCTTCTTACTTCCCCACTGGTTTTTGGAAAAGGACCTTTTGTGAAGTAGAAAACTTGATCCCAACCAACGATAATGTCTTGTCCTCCTGCTCACTGCAGGTTAAGGTTACTTTGACTAATGGCCCAAAGAGCAAGGAACCATCGAAGTGGGCATTAGTAAAAGATGCCTTGAAGGGTTCCGCAAACCCGAATAACCGCATCCACACATGACACCTGAAGGCAATGCTTGCACAGTCTGCTAGAGAGGTACCCGCCACTGCACTGAAGATCAACCTCATTGAGAAACTGGCAATAGACGATAAGAGTGGTGAGCTTAGGCGATGCATTCTTTTGGTCCTCTGTCGGCATCAACTCTGAAAGGGATTCAGTTAGCTCAGAAGCCAGATCTCTCTGGAGGCAGGTAAAAAGCACCAAGTAGTTTAGGGATCTCAGACCAGATGTGGTTGAAGCATAAACGCGCTTCCCATGTTTATAGATCGCCCGAGACTTTTAGTTCGGGGGATGGACGTTGGAGCTCTGTTCAGCCACCACCTTTTTCATGCCTGTAGCAACCATGATGGCATCGAATGGCACTCCCTTGCTCTAGTGTGCTCTGTATACAAGAGGCTCAAAAAAGTACAGTTTTGTACCTACCATAAATGTAGATGTCCGAGAGGCATGCATCTGCAGTCCTTACAAATGGGTTGTCCTGTCGTCAGGCAGCCCTTGATCGGCCGGATTCAAAGTCTGGGTCTGGCCTCGGCTGATGTCGCACTTCACCCGACGTCATAGCTGCAGTTCTTCGGGTATAAAGGTACCAGCCGACGCCATTTTCCTCAGTGTTTCTTGCCCCAGATGCCAGGTGCCCTCTAGGAAGGCTAAATTTGGATAAATGCAAATGGTTCCAAATAGTAGAGAGCAAACAAAAAATAAGCATGTATGTACATATATACAAACAAATACACCATAATAGATTCCCCAGCTAGCTACAAGGTGGGCAAATACCCTAGGAGTACCACAGAGGGAAGGAGGGTGGGTAATCCTGACTGCAGATGCATGCCTCTCGGACATCTACATTTATGGTAGGTACAAAACTGTACTATGTCCTTCAAGGATGCATCTGCAGTCCTTACAAATGGGTAGAATACCATAGCCAAACTGGGGAGGAGGAGTAATAAGATTATGGTGTAGTTAAGATCCCTTGCAAAACAGCAGTGGCAAAACCTGCTCGGGATCTGGAGTATAAGGTAGATTATAATGCTTGGCAAATGTATGCACGGAGCTCCAAGTAGCAGCCTCTAAAATGTCTTTGGTAGCCACTCCTAGTAAAAAGCTGTGGTAGTGGCTGTAGCTCTTGTAGAGTGAGGTCTGATGTTTTCTGGAGTTTTCTTCCCATGGTGAGAGTAACAAAATCTAATGCAATTTCCTATCCACTTAGAGATTGTCTGTTTTGAAATTGCTTTTCCTTCCATTCCTGTTGCATATGCTACCAGTAGCTGGTCAGTTTTTCTATTGCTCTTGGTCCTGTCCAGGTAGTAGCAATTGTCTATGTACATCCAAGGTATGTAACAGTCTTTCTCCCTTGTTCTGTGGGTTGGGAAAGAATGTAGGCAGGTGGATAGCTTGGTTTAAAGATACCCTGGAGACCACCTTTGGCATAAAAGTAGGATTAGTTCTCATGGATACTCTATCTTGATGGAAGATAAGGAAGGGCTGTACTGCCATTAATGCCTGTAGTTCAGAAACCCTTCTTGCTGAAGTGAATGCAAGCAGGAAAGCAGTTTTCCATGATAAGTACTGTAATTCTGCTGTTGCTGCTGGCTCGAAAGGAGGTAGTGTCAACTTTTCTAACACAAAGTTCAAGTCCCATGCGGGCAATGGTGGCTTCCTAGGTGGCTTTACATTTTTAATTCCTCTCAGAAACTGCCTGAGCAGAGGATGTGAGAAGACTGGAGGGTCCATGTTGTATTCTGCTGAAATAGCTGATGCATGAATCTTAATGGAAGAATAAGACAGGCCATTGTGGAAGAGCTCTGCCAAGTATTCCAGGATGTTAGCTATGTTTACCAGTGCCACATTTTCTCCTTTTGCTGCACTCCAAATGAGGTATCTTTTCCATTTTGCTGAATAATTTTTTCTTGTTGAGGGTCTGCGAGCCTCCAAGATAATGTCTTTAACCCTTTAGATAAATCTGGGTTATTTTGTCTTATGCAATGTTCCAGGCAGCCAGCTGCAGTGTTTTTAGGTTTGGATGGAGGGTTTTGAAGTTGTTCTGTGTTAACAGTAAGGGAACTAGGGGCAGAGGCCATATTTGTTCCCGAGACATACTCCTCAGTAATGGGTACCAATGCTGCCTCGGCCAGTCTGGAGCTATCAGGATGATCCTTGGACGGTCTTCTTTGATCTTCAATAGCACCTTGTGCATCAAAGGAAGAGGTGGGAATGCATATGCTGTCAGGTTTTTCCAACTGAACGATAGGGAGTCCACCTTCCAAGCAAGTGGGTGGTATGCCCTCGTGCAGAATTTTTTCAATTGGTGGTTGTGTGGGGATGCAAATAAGTCTATTTCTGGTAGTCCCCATTTCCCTGTATTGGTTTTGAAGATGTCTGGATGCAGCATCCATTCGTGGGCATCCGTGGTAGTTCTGCTTAGGATGTCTGCCAGTATATTCTCTTTTCCTGGTGCAAATATTGCTTGTAACTGAATGTTGAAGCTCAGGGCCACATTCCAGAGGTCCATTGCCATCCGGCATAGAGGGTATGAATGCGTGCCTCCCTGTTTGTTGATGTACCACATAACTGTGGTGTTGTCCGTCCTTATCAGCAATTGACCCTGTCGAAGAAATGGTCTGAATGTCTGAATTGCCAGTTTTACTGCCAGCATCTCCTTTTGATTTATGTGTAGGTGCAGCTGGTCTTGAGTCCATAAGCCTTGTATGCACTTGTCCAACATGTGTGCCCCCCAACTGAGGTCTGAGGCGTCCGTTGTGATGGTCTGACTTGGTTGAGGTCTGTGGAAGGGCAGTCCTTTGTTTGATTGACAGGCCTGAGCCCACCATTGGAATTCTTGCTTCAGGCATGGAATTATTGGAATTCGGGTTTCTAGGCTGTGCTTGTGCTGAGACCATAAATTCCTTAGGTACCACTGTAACTTTCTCATATGTAGTCTGGCATGTGGAATCAATATTATGCAGGATGCCATGTAACCCAGGGCTTGCAGGACTTTTCTTGCTGTTAGCTGGTTCTGCTTTGTTAATGCCATGAAGTAGAGAGGGAGCTGCTTCTGTTTTTCTGCTGTTAGGAATGCCATTTGGTTTGATGTGTCCAGCTCTACACCCAAGAAGGTTATCCTTTGGGATGGTATCAGCCTTGACTTTTTTATATTGACTGTGTATCCCAGGGCTTGCAGTAGATAAATGACCTTTTTCAAATCTTTTGTTAATTTGTTTTTGTTGTCCGCTTGTAACAGGCAGTCGTCCAGGTAAGGGTAAATTTGAATTCCCTGAAGCCTGCAATGAGCCATTACTGATGCCAGGCATTTCGTGAATACTCTGGGCACAGTAGATAAGCCAAAGGGCAATGCTGAGAATTGATAATGCTCTGATCCTGCAAGAAATCTGAGGTATCTTCTGCAATTTGGTCATATGGGGGCGTGCAGGTATGCCTCCTTGAGATCTAGAGTTACCAGCCAAGACTCCTTGCCCAGCATGGGAAGAAGCTGCTGTAGGGTCAGCATTTTGAATTTTGGAACAATGAGGTATGTGTTTAGAGCAGACAGGTCTAGAATAGGTCTCCATTGGTTTTCTTTTCTTGGTACCAGGAAGAGTCTGGAGTAAAATCCTTGCCCCTGTTCCATAGACGGTACCCTTTCTATAGCTCTCATCCTTAGTAAGTGATTTATTTGTTGTAGAGCTTCTGTTTTCTGATTTGGAGGTAGGTTTGGCATTCCTCTCTTCCTTGGTAGAGTATGGAAGTGAAACCTGTAACCTTGGTCTATTGTCTGTAAAATCCATTTGTCTCCTGTGATGTAGTGCCAGTTTACTGAAAATAAGGCTAGCTTCCCGCCTAAGGGTGCTTCTAGTTGTTCACTGGTAGGTGGTGCCAGAGCCAAGTCACTGTGATTGTCCTGTGGAAGTGGTGGTGGCTGGATCTGTGGCAGTACCTCGCTGGTTGTTAGCCTGCCATTGACGTCCCCTGTAGGCACCTCTGGATTGACCCCTGCCACTTGAGCGCCTATTCCTGCCTCTCTGGGCTCTGGAGGTGTCTGGAAAGGACCAATTTTTGGAAGGCCAGTTCCTACTAAACCTTGGAGGCTGGACCTGCAAGAAATCCTTGACTGTCTGGACAGATTTTGCTTTCTCTTCCACCTTCTTCAGCACCTGCTGTGCCGGGGAGCCAAACAAATTGAGCTTATCCATAGGAGCATCTAGGAGCTTTGATTTAACATGGTCTGGTAAGGACTGCTCTTTTAACCATGCATGTCTTCTGATCACTGTACCAGTCATAGCTGATCTAAAAGAAGCCTCCAGTGCATCATAGCCGCATTTTAAGGAATGATTACTGACCTGCTGAATGTTATGTACCATTTCCTGAACAGATTTTTTGTCTAATGGTTCATCCGAGGACAGTTTTTTAGTTAACTGATCTAACATAAATTCCTGATACTGAATCATGTGGAATTGACAGTTTAAGGCCCTAGCTGAAAGAGTAGCAGAAGTGTAAACTTTTTTACCCCATCTCTCTAAGGCCCTAGATTCCCTTTCAGAGGGGAGGGGGTTTTTGGCAGAGGTAGCTGCTACAGCCTTGGGTCCCTGGGAGATAGTTTCAGGATCTGCAAAAGGAGCCTTATACAAATGATAATGTGTGTCCGGAACCCTGTAGTACCTATCGGGCTTAGCAGGGGCCGGAGGAAGAGAATCAGGAGCAGTACAAGCATCATTAAATGCATCATCCACAACAGTAAGTACTGGAGGAATGGCTAAAGGCCTATGCTGTGGCAAATGCAAAAAGGTTCTAAGCCTTTTTCTAGAGTCTGAAAAATCCTGGCCCTGCCATTGAAATTGTTCCCTCATAGCATGCAAGGTTTCCCCAAAAGAAAATTCCTCGGGCGGAGAGGCAAAAGGAATGGACTCTTCTGCATCAGAGTCCTCATAAGGAGAAAAAGGGCCCTCTGGAGGATTTGTATTATCTGAATCATCAGAGCAGTCATCTGAAGAAACTGGCCCAGGGGGCTCTGCTCTAGGCCTCTTCTCTGGAGGTGGGTGAGAGGCCCTGTCTGGGTGGGGTTGGGATCCCCTGATCAAAGAAATGAGATCCTCTGCTAGACTAAGCATTTGAGAACTAGAGCTAGGCCTGTGAGAGGGGGTCTTAGCAGGCACAGTTTTGGTAGATTTTGCTGCTTTAGCCCTGGAAAAAGCCCTAATTGACATGGATGCAGGGGGCCTAGCAGCTCCACGTGCAGGAGTAGAAATATCTAAAGGAATAGTATCAGATAAATCCTGTGAACCTGCAAGAGCAGGTGGGATTTCAGTAGCAGATTCAGCCATGCTGGATGAGGCCTCGGTAGGAGGTAAGCTTTCGGCCGAAGGAAGAACCGTGGACTCAGTTTCAGCCGAAACCGAGACACTCACGGTTGGCTTAACCGCGGTTTCGGCCGAAACCGCGGACCGCGAGTGTCGGTCCTTTTCCTTGCGCTTTTTAGTTATTTGCGTAGTCGGAGTTTCCGACGGCATAATGTAAGCAAAAGCGGAGCCGAAAAACTCCTCAGCAAATTCCGACCGACGTCTAAGCGTCCGTCGGTTGAAAGAAGCACAGGCTAGACAAGCTGCTACGTCGTGGTCTGGGCCTAAACAAGGTAGGCAGTAAGAGTGGAAATCTTTATGAGGTATTTGTTTCCCACAAGTTAAACAGTTATTCACTTTTTCTGATATCGGCTGAGGCAAGAAAGAGTCCCCAACGGGGTACTTAGCTTTTTAGAAGTCTTCGTAGTAGTAATCTCTGGTTCTGACCGACCGGCACTTGCGAACAGCTTCTGCTTCGGGCGCCACGCGGCAAGAAAGACTGGGGAAAATGGCATCAGCTGATACTTTTATACCCGAAGAACTGCAGCTATGACGTCGGGAGAAGTGCGACATCAGCCGAGGCCAGACCCAGACTTTGGAATCCGGCCGACCGAAGGGCTGCCTGACGACAGGACAACCCATTTGTAAGGACTGCAGATGCATACTTGAAGGACATCAGTACAATTTCTTAGGAAACAATTCAACAGTGTCAGCTTCCTTCCATGTTCTATGCGCAATTAGATCAATGAGCTCGTCTGGGGGGGGGGGGGCCCAGGAAGTAGATGGGTCCCATCCCAAAAGCATTCAGAAACACAGATTCGTCCGAAGACAGGAGCTGGAGGACCATCTGCCTTCTGCATCAACAGCTCCAGAATGTCCTCAAAAGAGACATCAGGCACAGATCTGGGGGACCCATCCCCTTCAACAAAATCTATCCTCTGTGAGGGACTCCATGGGGGAGTCCAAGTGCCTCCTCTTGCACTGTCTCTTCTGAGGTGGTTCTTCTGTAAGGGGCTCAGGAGAGGACTCGGAAGAGAGGGGAACCCCTGGGGTTCTGGATTTCTGAAGGCTATCTCGGGAGGGCTGACCCTGGATATGATAAATTAGCTCAGGACTCCTGATGGAGATGGGTTGGGATGTTCTCGGTAGAGTGGAAGATGCTGCTCCAGACCTGAAGAAGGTTTGCTCTACCACCCGAAAAGCTGAAACCCCATCCCCAGTAGCAGAAGCCACAAGGGAAGGGGATGCGGAGCCAGTCCCAGGTCCTTATCCTCTGGACAGTACCGCCCCAAGCTGTAGAATGCCCAAGCCCCCAAAGGAAGGGACTGATCTGAAAATCCTGGACCTGAATCTCTCCCTAGTGACCCGGAGCCCATCTCTCAGAGCAGAGACCCACTTTGACCCAATGGCGAAGGAATAGAGCTGGTCAGGGACCCTGACAGAATGGGGGAAACAGGCATTACTGGATCCACCAACTCCTCCCTATAGAAAAGCAGAACCTGGAATTCCAAAGCCATGGGAATCGGAACAGGAGAAGACAATCTAGAAGCTGGGGATCTCCCAGAGCACAAACCAGCCAGGGATGCTAAAAGGGCGATCTCTATCTGGGTGCTAAGGAAACTCATCATCATCCTGTCCATATCAGAAGGTAAGAGGCTCCTGGAGAATTGGGAAGAGGGCAAAGAATGGGAGGATTTAGATGGAGAAGCCATCTTGGATCCAACCACCACCCTATGCTGTCCCCGATCTGGGGAACGACTCCTATGCCTGGGAGCCGAAAGCTTTGGATTCTGAGAAGATCCTGCTGGGGAGCCCTGAATAATTCCAGATCCGACAAACATGTCGGATCTGACCCTGGTAGACCAGCTTGCCTCAGATCCAGAGGAGCTGATGGATCCGAGGTAATAGAGGTAGGATCCAAGGGTCTCCGATCCTAGGAGACCTAGGCACCTAATGACAGATCCTGAGACTTTGGATCTGAAACGGTCAAGGACAGCTTTGGAACTCTGATCTGAGTGTCTGGACCATTTTTGCTGTGCTGGAGAAGCCGCCCAGGGAGACCGAGGAGGTTTTCCTCTTAGAATCTTTGTGGCCGGTAGAAGAGGTGGAGTCCAAAACAAACAGGAGCATTTGTGCCATACCCTTAAGAGCAATTTGTTTTGGTGATCTGCCAACACCAGATGGTTGAATGAAGGAGAAATGGAGCATTCAGCCTCGAGGTAGTCAGATCCCAGAGAATAAACACACTTCTTGTCCACGTCAGAGTTAGGCATTTTACTCCCACAAGAAGGCATTTTTTAAACCCGGTAGGCTTGTCTCTTTCAGACATAATCCTACTCACACAAAACTCCCACACAAAAATCAGAGAACTACAACTACAAAATGAAAGAAACTAGCAGACAAAACCCCCTAAACAGCCCTATAAACTACACTAAAGGGAAAGGGAATGGCTGTTAGGAGAAAAGGGGGAAGAACAGAAAAGGCACAAGTAACGAAAGGGAAAAGTAAGGGGAAAAGCACAAGCCTAATGCTATCAAAAGCTAAACAAGGGAGGGGACGAAGAGAAAAGTCTAAACTACCTAAGAGAACAGAAAAATTCACTTAAAGAGCTTTCCAAGACAAATTTCTCTGAATTTTTATTTTTTTTTATTTTTATTTATTTTACATTTGTTGACCGGGCTAGTCCAACTGGATATATGTCCATTTTCAGTAGAGGCCCAGGGAGAAAAAAAAAAATATGTTATATATTCAAGTTCACAAAAAGAATGAGACATGAGACACAACACAAAGCAATTTAAACATATGATTTAATAAAGCTACGAGCCAGGAATCATGTCCGTGGTAAATGAGATTGGAGGGTTAGAAGGTAGAAGGGGATTATGGGAGATGGAATGAGCTCGAGCTTTGAATCTAGGTCTGTAAAGTGCCGGATCAGATCTGACATTGGATCCAAGACCCAGTCGTGATGAATAACATCAGATCAGAGCAATAAACCAGACTCCAAATAATGAATGAATAAGAAAACAAGCCTACTAATATGGATTCTATGCATTATAATATAATGAAAAAATAAACAATACCTATAAATCTTAAAACCTGTACACAAGTAACTGTATAGAAACATTGCAATATGTGCATATACTATCAATTTTTACGACAATAAAGACATTGTGATGAAATTTTCGGCAATTTTTAACATGGACTCAGACATTCATGATAGACTAGGAAATAGACCATTAGTTGTTTACAAGAAGAAGACCTCCTTGAAAAGGTTGGTGGAAAGATGTACTCCAAAATCAGGTCAGGGTGGTAGCTTTAAATGTGGTAGGTGCCCCCAATGTCCATACATGATGGACACAAATAAGATCAAAATCTGGAATTTTGGGTACATTACCCCGTTAGGAAATATTTTTGCTACTCCAAGGGGGTTGTCTATGCTGCACTATGTGGTTCATGTGATGCGTACTATGTGGAAAAAAACAACAGGGCACTTAGACAGAGAATATATCAGCACACCTATGACATTAAGCAGAGGAGTGAGAACAACGCCCTGTTTAGGCATATCTCCCTGTTCCCAAAACACTCTTTCAAATTTTTCAATACTGATCAAGTGGACCTGGGACCACGAGGTGGACCTTCTGATGAATTTTTGGAATTTATGGAGCTTAAGTGGCAGATCAAGACTAACGCATGCCAAGCTCCTGGATTAAATGATAGGATTTCCATTAGTTCTGTATTAAAGTTGAAATGTATGTTTTTTATGTGAAGTCAATTAGTATTTTTAGCAGTATCGTTTATTCAGTTGTCATTGAGTTTTATTATATGTTTACATTTATTTATTATGTATGTAAAAACATTATTGTTTTATTGAGGAAGTGATGTTTTAGTTAGGACCAATGAGAGGCTGAGGTCTATTATTTAAATGGAATGACTGTTATACAAGGTAATTCTGATGAAGTCTTAATACCTTGATAAAAGGCGCTTCAATTTTAGCAATAAAAGTTTGATTTGTATGTTATCGTGTCTGCTGTGTCTAAACTATCAGAAGTTCAAGTTCTTAAATACTAGCAAAATAGTTTGAAAACTCAGACTTTGAATTTTGCTGGAATTTATTTTTGTGAGATTGCTGTGAACATGGGACTGTGATTTTGCCCTTTTCTCACTGTACTTGCAGGCTCATAGTATATAAATTGCAAGAAGTGTAACAAGGGCAAAAAAAAAAAGTTATCCAAATCAGTACTAAAGAAGAAAAACAGCTGTGGTTTGGAAGATACAAGAAAAACAAACAACTCCTCCTCAACTGTTTTACACATCGAAAAAGGTGAAATCACCATAATAATGATGGTCAAGCAATGGAAACACTTAAACAAATATTTAACATTCAAAGTGCACCCAGAAATCAGTGGAAAAGACATACAACTCAGGACACTGTACATAAAATAACAGTATTTGGATAATATGCACGAGTTCAGAAAAGTTGCTGTTATGCAGCTATTTTTTTGATAATTCCAGAACATAAAAACTTTTAGAGCAAAGACTTTGACAAGAAAACGCAGAAAGGATGGTCGCCAAACTTGGGGAGCTTACAAATAGAAATACAAACTCCTATAGAGGTAGTAGACATATTTCAGAAGTTTAAAAAAATGTATAAAGCAGATGAATGTAGAAGCCAAGAAAAGGCACAGATGGAAATATTTATGGAAGACTTTTATTTATTTATTGATATTTGATTACCAGGAAAGTCTGAATGGGTAGAAAACAATTTTCAGCAGAAGCCCGGGAGAAAAGCTCGAAATTATTACAAAACATTTTAAGAACAATAATTTTACAATATTCAAAAATAAAAAAAACTATGCTGTTTAAATAATTATAACAAATTAGGCACAATATAAATTGGTTAAGAATCAATACAAGGTATATGACAATCATTTAATATTTACAGAAATTTTAGTCAGTTTGTAGAGAAATTAAAGGTAAGTTAGTCTAATACAACTAGGAACTGCAATATGAAATGAGCGAAAAATAGGCATATGACATATTTAGAGAGAAAGTCAGGGAAGAGAATTAGACAGCTCAAGGAATTAAGTGAAGAAGGGAGAGTAAGGAAGTATAAGGAATGAAATGATACTTGTTCACATTAAGGGATATTGTTTGTCCTGATTTTGAGCAAGAACAGAGGCAGATTTTAGCTAGGAAGTCTTTCAGAGTGGTTTTGAAAGATGGGAGGCAAGGTATATACCTGATGGATACACGTAAGGAGTTCCAGGCCATAGCAACCTTGTATGAGTACAGACAATGCCCAGCAGATTTGCTAAGCATGTAAACAGGAGTTTTTGGTCACTAGATTGCAATGACTGACTGGGAACATAGTTGTATAGAATGTTTTTTAGTGCTGGACAAGCAGATGGATTCTGCATAATTTTATAGATGGTAACAAGTTGTATAAATGTTAGTTGATGTGGCAGTTCTAACCAATTAAGGCTTTTCAGTGCTATACAGTGGTGGGTTCTGAAAGGGGTATGTGCTGCAAATTTAGCAACTTTGTTATAGCATTGTTCAAGTTTTAATTTTTGTGAAGCCTGGAGGTTAGTAAGGATGGGAGTGCCATAAAGTAGAGTGTGGAGGAGATAAGTAGTGTGGGAAATGTATTCCTAGTTGTGATGGTGAGAGAGATTTTGGCTTTGTAAAGCATCCCTAGTTTTTGATGACTTTTTCTTAGGCAATTTTATATATGCAAGTTGAATGTAAGATTATCATCCACTATCACTCCCTATAGTTTGTTATAAGAAGTGACTTCAATGGTTGTACTATCAAGAGGGATGACTTTTTTTTTTCAAGAGAGATGGATTTGGGGAAAAAAGTAGTAGTTTGGTCTTTTTTGAGTTGCGCACGAGTTGTGAGTTATGAAGTCATGTTTCGGTGGCTGTTAAACTTCCCGAGTAATTTTTTGGAGGTGTACGATATTGTCAGATGTGCAAATGAGAGTGGAATCACCTGTGTATTGTATTAGGGTGGCCTGTTATGTGGAAGTATAGAGGGTGTAGGTGAAAATATTAATAAGGAGGGGACCAAGGATAGAGCCTTGTGGTATACTGATGGGTACTGAGAGGTAAGGAGAGAGCATGGAGTGTCATTTTATGACTGATACCTATTGTACAGGTACCTTTTGAACCACAGAAGGGTGGGATGAGAGAGACCTAATGAGGACATTTAAAGTAGAAGCTTCCTGTGGCAAACTGTGTCAAAGGCTTTAGACAAGTCTTGAAATAAGGAAGAGACTAGTTTTCCCTTATCTCTAGCTTTATTGACAGTATCTACATAGGTTAGGAGGGCAGTGCTAGTACTGTGGGAAGGATAGAAGCCATGTTGTGTAGGGGAGAGGAGTTCTTCCTGCAGGAGATAGTCTAGGAATTGTTCATGAGTACATTTTTCAAGTAGTTTGGAGCGGGGAGACAAGATTGCTATAGGTCTAAAGTTATGAATGTCTGCTGCATTCCCTCCTTTGTTGTAGAGGGATAATGTGTGACTTTTTCCAGACAGTGGGAATGTGGGATCCCTGGACTGACCTATTTATAAGGACTGAGACAGGATAGGCAATGCTATTGGCTACTGTTTTTAGGTACTGGCTTGAAAGGTCATCAGCTGAAGTAAGTTTGTTTGAGAGTAGTTTTATATAGGACGTGGGCACAGGTTTGAAGGTGAAAACAAATGTGACGTGGCTGTTGGGCATGGTTGGGATTATATGTTGAGGAATCCTTGGTAAGAGATGCTGTACAATCTATAAAATAAGAGTTGAACTGCACTGCAGTTTTGAGTGGTGAGTTATCGGGAGAGGGGTTTAGACTGAATTTCTGTCCGGGATGCAACTGTTGTTTAATAATCGTAGTTGTAATGATATGCTAAGGTTAGATAAGATGAGGCTGTAATGCATTCACTACTGTATGTTTCGACATTGTGGTATCCGTGTTGACATAGTGCGAATCGACATTTTCGCACATATGAAACTCGCACAAGCTGTAATTGTTTAACTGATAGTAAACCTATATATATATATATATATATATATATATATATATATATATATATATATGGGGACATAATACGACTAAGTACTTAGATGTATGAATTAAAAATAATTACATTATGGCAGCTAAAGATGTGTAGGAAGAGACTAACCAAAAAATAATACAAAAATTGAGAAACTGAACTATCTTGATTATGGATATGGATAATAAGATACAAGCACTGAAAATGTTTTTACTTCCTTTAGTTTTATACAGAGGTCAGGCACGTTTAGCAACCAGCAGGGAAGATGCGGAAGATAATTCATGAAGAAGCTAAAGAATTTACTTGGGGGGAAGAGGGCAAGAGTTAAGTGGGATAAGTTGATTCTCCCCTTAAAACAAGGTGGTTTACGATTCCCTGATTTGAATGGATACTTTAGAGCTAAGCAGTTAAGGGTTTATATATGTAACACAACTAGAAAGTTATAAATCCAAGTGGAGGGGGATTATGTTAAAACAGAGAAGGAGTTTTGAAGAATTACAGGATAGATAGTAGAATTTTGGATGCAGGCCTTTAAAGAAAACCACAAACACAAACACACAGAAAATTATACTTATAAAGTAGCAGAAAGTATTCTAAGAACTAAGCCAAGACAGAAACGAAGTGACTGCAAGTAGAGGTATAGAAAAATAAGGAGGGGTGGGTGAAATTAACTGTAAGAAATTAGCAAAGGAACCCAGGTATTGGGGAGCATATAACCAGAGACAAAAAGGCAACAAAATGGTTTATACTACAGATTAGGGACTGCCTTCCCTACCAAGGATAGATAATACAGTAAAGGCAAACAGAAAGGGATGGGGTAGTGCTATGTGAAAGAGGCAAGAGCAGAAGCTGCTATTACAAAAAAGGATAATTAGTAAGCCATATAAAATCTTCAATATACCACACCATGTCGTCGGTTATTACTTAAATATTTTGTTTTCAGGACAGCTGTAGAAATCTCTCTGTATGTGAAGGAAAAAAGATGCAATTATGAAGCTTGAGGAAAATACTCAGACTTAGGAAAAAATGCATAATCTGTTAAACTACAGGGTGTAGGCATTCACTGAAGCTGCACTGAATGCGCAAAATGTTCAGATAAGGAAATATATGAACTTTTATAAGTAGGAAGTGAGCCACCACTGGACTAGGCATTACATTAGAAAGGAAAAATATTATGGAAGTGAATTGGTAGTGGGACCCCCCCACACACACACACACACAAAACCTGAGGCACTAGCTGTGAATTTTGTGAATGAGAATGTGTAAATAGGTCACACACACACATCCAAGCTTTACCATAAAATTCACCATACATCCACAATGGAACGTTTTTCTAATGTGAACACCATGAACATTTTTTCATGACAAGATTGTTCAGATGTGTGAAATCTAAAACTACCCTTCTTTATTTGGTTCTAGGAAGAAATTTGAATAAAACTCCTTTCGTTGTTCAGCCAAAGTATTGGTTGCGCTGATGCTTGTTTATTAGTTGTTCACTTAAATATATAGAGCAAGGGGATCTGCTCTCTGCTAAAGTGGGCAGAACTGTCCCTGGAACTGTAGCTCTATCCTGCTGATACTAACTTGCAAACCAATTTGTCTGTATTACCCAGAACTGTTGAGTTTAAAATGGGTAACTGTTCCTCATAAAAGATGATGCAAGGAGGCAGAGACAGCAGTAGGGATAATCAAATATTGCTTGTGTAGGGCCCGTTATGTTAGACGTTTTTTGTTGTTGCCACTGCTGGTATATGTACTAACAGACATGAAGTTTCTTTTGATGTTGCCTCTTTCATTTCAGTCTGGCTTGTTTCTAGTAAAAAGGTAGGATTTAGTTGAAGTATCGGAGTACTGTTGTTCAGAACAGAGGACTAGGCTATACTCTTTAAAATAAAATGTCCATCCTCTTGTCATTCTCTGTTAGCGTTTTCAATATTTTTTTATGTACAGAGGGGAGAGAGAGAAAGCTCTTACCTGCATCTAGAGGAACACCCTGAATCCAACCCTTAACATCCCCAGGGAGTGGTTGACTGCTCAACCATGCATGAGTTCTTAAAACAGCACCACATGCACCAATTGTAAAATGAGCATCCACAGCAACATATCTATACTTCAGGTGTACAAGAATTGTCACTGGTTATGACAGTTTTCATTTTATTTTCTTTTTTTCCTGACAAACACCAGTACTATCTTAATCAAGGTTGTTTCAAAATCTCTCCTAATACCTCCTCTAATACTGCATCAAGTGGGTCTAGTAGTTACAGCCTTAATGCTCAGCAGATATGTAGACAGTGTTACCACACCACTCTTGGATTTTTTTCTGCCATTTGGTAGAAATTGGGGCCACTGTATGTTTGGACCTCTTTGGAGCACTTAGGTCAGTGACAGCAGGGTCAGCTACAGTGTTCTTACTAAGAACTCTACAGTCTTACCAGACTATGTAAAATGTATCACACTTCATGGGAGCAAGTAGCTGTGATTCAGACCCTTAAGGGCAGGTGTACTTCCTCAAAAGATAGAATACAAGAAGAAAAACATATAATGTAAGAGGATCAAGCTTCAGCAACTCGGCACATTTTCCTTTGAGTGATAATATTTTTGTCAACCACATGGCATGGTCCTTCATTACAGTGATTCTCACAAAGAAAGAGATCCTCTGGGGGACCGAGAATCCTTGATCCCAGTTCTCACAAAGAAAGAGATCCTCTGGGGGACCGAGAATCCCTAATCCCAGTGTCAGTCTCAAGACCAATGAGTAATGTGATCTGCTCTGTGTAACACAGACTCCTTAGCTTCTTCACTATTTGGTTGAGAAGGTGGGATAGGGAAAGGGAGTTTGTTTTTCATGCATAAATATTCTGAAGTTGCCAACCTGAAGATCTTTGTTGAAGATTAAATTGCCTTCAATGACAAGGCAAAATACCTCTGGAAAAACGAGCCACCTTATATGTCCTGGGGACCAATATCCAGTCTCCAGTATGTTAACATTAGGGTAAATGGGTATTTGACATTCACCCATACTATAATTTAATTGCCTAAGAAAACAAATATCTGTTCCACAGACATCCAAGTCCTTGTACAGCCTAACTGAAGGGCACACAAAAATGAGGCAAAGTAGCAGCAACAATTACACAGCGAGTCTTGAAAGCCAAAATGAGAATATAGAGTCTGATCCAAATTGTGCCCCCTGTGTTTTGCATAAGATATTTGGGGCTATATTTTCATGTTCTACACCAGATACTTGAGAAATGACATCAGGGCTGGGAGATCTCTACTCTCAAACTAAGAAAGATATTATTACATAAGTTTTCACCTCTATTGTTTTAAAACTGTAAGTTGATAAAAATGTAATTCTCCTAAGATATTTAAAAATCATACCATTAAGAGACAAATATTGAGGTAAATACAAGAAATGTACTTTGGTAAAATAATAAGAAAAGGTACTACTTACCTTTCAAAATTAACCTAGTCATAAAATATATATCTAGATTAAGTGAAGCACATAAACTACACCTCAAATTGACCACATCTAAATATGAACTTGCCTTAGCTTTGAAGGCTGGAAGTGATTTAAAGGGCATTTTGTCATTACATGAGTAAAATGAAATGGAAAAAATCTGAATGCGAGACAATAGCAACATAGAATAAAGTAACCACCTACCAGCAGGATAGAGTGAATATACCTGCAGAAAAACTTTGTGCAAACTTCAAAAATTCACTCCATCCTCATGCTGTTTACCAGTGATGGCCTTAAGGGTTCTATTCTGACACCACACCCTGTTAGACTACTCTTCTCAATTAAAAAAAGTGATAAAGGGGCTCTAAATAACCTAACATGCTGACAAATGCAATGCAAATCTGATAACATAATTACTTAAGAAAGGATGACAAATTTGTTCAAGCTGGCTCTATATGTTATGAGAAAAGTACAGTTTTGTACCTACCATAAATGTAGATGTCCGATAGGTATGCAACTGCAGTCCTTACATATGGTTTGTCCTGCCTCAGGCAGCCCTTCGGTCGGCCGGATTCCAAAGTCTGGGTACGGCGTCGGCTGATGTCGCCTCCTCACCGACGTCAGAGCGGCTGGGGTATAAAAGCATCAGCCGGCGCCATTTTCTTCAGTGTTTCTTGCCCCAGATGCCAGGTGCCCTCCAAGGAAGGCTAAATTTAGAGACTGGATAAAAAATTCCAGACATGCACAACAGTAATAAACAGATACACCATAACAGATTTCCCCAGCTAATTTGAAAAAGGGAAGTGGACCCAAAAAGGAGAATTTACAGAGGGGTAAGAGGGAGGGAAAACCTGACTGCAGTTGCATATCTATCGGACATCTACATTTATGACAGGTACAAAACTGTACTATGTCCTTCAAGAATGCAACTGCAGTCCTTACATATAGGTTGAATACCATAGCCAAGCTGGGGGTGGTAGGATCTAAGATAAAGATGGTGTAGCTAAAATGCCCTGCAGGACTGCCGAAGCAAAGCCTGCTCGGGATCTGGAATATAAAGGCAGGTTGTAGTGTTTGGAAAATGTATGCACAGAGCTCCTTGTAGCAGCTTCTAGAATGTCCTTTGTAGCCACCCCTCTTAGAAAGGCTGTGGAGGTGGCTATAGCTCTGGTGGAGTGTGGCCTGATATTGGCTGGCACACCTTTCCCATGGAAAGAGTAACAGAATCTGATGCAGTGTCCAATCCATTTTGAAATTGTTTGTTTGGAAATTGCCTTTCCTTGTACTCCAGCAGCGTAAGCTACAAATAGTTGGTCAGACTTTCTGTTGGCTTTTGTTCTGTCCAAGTAGTAGCGTAATTGTCTGTGTATGTCCAAAGTGTGTAGCAGCTTTACTCCTTTATTTTGAGGATTGGGAAAGAAGGTAGGCAGGTGAATTGTTTGATTTAGAGACACCCTGGATATCACTTTTGGCATGAATGAAGGATTGGTTCTTAAAGAAACTCTGTCCTGATGGAAAATGAGAAATGGAGGTACTGCCATGAGGGCCTGTATCTCCGAGACTCTTCTTGCTGAGGTAATTGCCAACAGGAAAACTGTTTTCCAGGAGAGAAATTGCAATTCTGAAGATGCTGCTGGCTCAAAAGGAGGAAGAGTTAATTTTTCCAACACGAAGTTGAGGTCCCATGCCGGCACTGGTGGTTTTCTGGGAGGTTTGATATTCTTTATCCCTCTTAGAAACTGCCTTAGCAAAGGATGTGAAAAAACAGGTGGATCACTATTGTAGTTTGCTGAAATTGCTGAAGCGTGTATCTTTATGGAAGAATAAGAAAGTCCATTATGTAGCATTTCTGCCAAGTATTCTAGTATCTGTGGGATGTTCATCACAGATGCATCCTGGCCCTTGTTGGCATTCCAGATGTTGAATCTCTTCCATTTAGCTGAATAAGTTTTTCTGGTGGAAGGTCTGCGTGCTTCCAGTAAGATCTGCTGAACTTCCTTGGAAAGAGAAATATGAGGAGAAGTCATGGAACCTTCCAAGCTGCCAGCTGCAGAGTTTGCAGGTTGGGATGGACCGTCCTGTAGTTGTGCTGAGTCAAAAGTAGAGGCCATTGAGGCAGGGGCCACGGTTTGGTGCACGTTATGCTCCTTAGTAATGGATACCAGTGCTGTCTTGGCCAGTCTGGAGCTATCAAAATGCCTTTCGGTTGTTCTGCTTTGATCTTCAGTAACACCTTGGTCATTAATGGTAGAGGTGGGAATGCATAGATTGTTAGAGAGTTCCAGCTGAAGGAGAGAGCATCCATTCTCCAGGCTTGAGGATGGTGTGTCCTCGAGCAGAACTTCTTCAGGTGATGATTGAGGTGTGAGGCAAAGAGATCTATGTCCGGCCTCCCCCATGCCTGAGTTATTTGTGAGAAAATGTCTGGATGCAACATCCATTCGTGCGGGTCCAAAAAATTTCTGCTTAGACTGTCCGCCAGCACATTGTCCTTGCCTGGAACAAACTGGGATTGCAACTGTATGTTCAGTTTCAGGGTCTTCTCCCCAAAGAGTCATTGTTAGTCTGCAGAGGGGGTAAGAATGAGTACTTCCCTGTTTGTTTATGTACCACATAACAGTGGTGTTGTCTGTCTTGATTAGCAGATGACCTTGTTGAAGAAATTTTCCGAAGGCCTCGATTGCATGAATGACTGCTAACATCTCTTTTTGATTGATGTGTAGATGCACTTCCCGGGGAGCCCATTGCCCTTGAATGCATTTGCCCTCCATGTGTGCCCCCCATCCCTGGTCTGAGGCGTCTGTTGTAATGGTTTGGCTTGTTGGGGGTTTGTTGAAAGACATGCCTTTGTTTAACTGGCTTGCTTGTGCCCATCACAAAAATTCCTTTTGTAGAGATGGAATGAGTGGGATAATTGCCTCTAAGTTGTGGCTGTGTTGAGACCATAAACTTTTTAGGTACCATTGTAGTTTTCTCATGTGTAATCTTGCCAGTGGAATTAATAGAATGCAAGATGCCATGTAACCCAGGGCCTGCAGGATTTTCCTTCCAGTCATCTGGGTGAGTTTTGCTAGGCTTTTGAAGTAATCTGGTAATTGTTCTTGCTTCTCTTCTGTGAGGAAAGCCATTTGTAAGTTTGTGTCCAGTTTTGCTCCTAGAAAAATTATTTGTTGGGATGGCAGTAGTCTTGATTTTTGAATGCTGACTGTGTATCCCAAAGCCTGTAGTAAGTGAATGACATAATTCAAGTTTTTTGTCAAGGCTTGCTTGCTGTCCGCTTGTATAAGGCAGTCGTCCAGGTAAGGGTATATTTGTATTCCCTGGAGTCTGCAGTGTGCCACTACTGATGCCAGGCATTTCGTGAATACTCTGGGCGCAGTAGATAAGCCAAAAGGCAATGCTGAGAATTGATAATGCTCTGGCCCTGCAAGAAATCTGAGGTATCTTCTGCAACTGTGTCTGATAGGGACATGCAGGTATGCCTCCTTGAGGTCCAGTGTTACCAGCCAAGACCCCTTGCCCAGCATGGGAAGAAGTTGCTGTAGAGTCAGCATTTTGAATTTTGGCACAATGAGAAAAGTGTTTAGAGCGGACAAGTCCAGTATAGGTCTCCATTGTTTTTCTTTTCTTGGAACAAGGAATAGTCTTGAGTAGAATCCCTGGCCTTGTTCCTGAGGAGGGACTTTTTCTATTGCTTTGATTTGTAGCAGCTCTGAAACTTGAATGAGAGCCTCTGCCCTTTGATTTTGTGGCAGATTTGGCATGCCTTGTCTCGTTGGTAAAGTATGGAAGTAGAACCTGTAGCCTTGGTCTATTATGTCCAGAATCCATTTGTCCTTTGTTAAAACGTGCCAGTTTTTTGAAAATAAAGATAACTTTCCGCCTAAAGGTGCTTCTCTTTGAGCCTTGGTCGGCGGTGTGAAAGTCAAGTCATTGTGTTTGACCCTGTGGAGCAGTAGAAGTCCCTGCGCCACTTCTCTGATTAGTCGGTTGCCATTGCCACTGTAGGAGCCTCGGTATTGCCCTCTCCCTCGGGCACGCCTGTTTTTTCCCCTTTGGAACTTGTCAGTGTCTGGAAAGGACCAATTCTTCGAAGGCCAATTCCTGCTGAACCTTGGTGGCTGAACCTGGAAGAAATCTTTGACTGTTTGCACTGATTTAGCCTTTTCCTCAACTGATTTCAACACATCCTGAGCATTAGCACCAAATAGCTTGTGTTTTTCCAGAGGTGCATCTAGAAGCTTTACTTTAACATGATCTGGCAATGCCTGTTCTTTTAACCAAGCATGTCTACGTATGACGGCCCCTGTCATTGCTGCTCTACATGAAGCTTCCAATGCATCATAACCACACTGTAGAAAATGACTGCTAACCTGCTGTGTATTATGAACCAAATCCTGCAAGGCCTTTCTATCTAAAGGCTCAGGAGAGGCTAACTTTTTCTGCAAATCATCCATCAAGAAATCCTGATACTGAAACATATGAAAAAGGCAGTTAAGGGCCCTCATGGCAAGGGTGGTTGAGGTATAAACCTTTTTGCCCCACCTTTCCAGGGACCTGGATTCCCTGTCTGCGGGCAAAGGATTTTTGGCCGTGGAGGTGGCCACTCCTTTGGGCCCCTGGGAAATAGTTTCTAGGTCAACAGAATGGGCCTTAAAAAGATGTTTATGAGTCTCAGGAACCCTGTAGTATCTGTCTGGCTTGACAGGAGCAGGAGGGAGAGAATCAGGAGAAGCACTTCAGTCTGAGTACACATCATCCAGAACATCTAACACTGGTGGGATAGCTAAAGGCCTGTGCTGGGGAAGCTTAAGGAAGGTACGGAGCTGTTTCCTGGAGTCGGAGAATTCCTGGCCCTGCCACTGAAAATGCTCTCTCATGGAGTGGAGAATTTCCCCAAAAGAAATATCCTCAGGAGGAGAGGCAGAAGGAATAGATTCCTCAGCATCAGAATCCTCGTAGGCTTGGAAAGACTCTTCCTGGCGGTCTGAGTGGTCTGAGTCACCAGAGGCTTCATCTGAGGAAAGGGTATCTGTCTGCTCAACCCTAGGCCTTTTGTCTGAAGGCAGCTGAGAACCTCTGTCAGGATGAGCCTGGGAGCCTCTGATTAAAGAAATATGATCTGCAGCTAAAGTCATGATCTGTTTATCAGAAGTGGGACCCTGAGAAAAAGATTTAGGAGGGTGAGACTTAGCCTGGCTGGCAGCCTTAGCACATGTGTAGGCCTTGATGGACATAGACACCGGAGGCCTAGCTGCCCCACATGCTGGAGTGACTTTGTCCACCAGTATGGTCTCAGGCAAATCTTGGGCTTCGGTTTCTGGAGGAAAATCCACAACCGGCACCGGGGTAGGCTCCAGGGCCAAGGAGATCGGTAAAGCGGTGTCGTCGGTCTGGAGCGGTGGAATTACCGCCTCAGAAGAGACCGATGCACTCGCGGTAGGTTTTGGCGTGGTGTCGGAAGAAGATGCGGGCCGACGGTGTCGGTCCCGGTCCTTCCGTTTTTTGGAAATAAGTGTTGTCGGTTGTTCCGATGGCATGCTATAGGAGTACTTTTCGCCAAAAAGGTCTTTGGCAAACTCTGCCCGGCGCCTGAGAGTGCGCTTATTGAAGCAAGCACAGGCAGCACAGGCCGAGACGTCGTGGTCTGGGCCAAGGCAGGGAAGGCAGTAAGAATGGAAGCCCTTATGAGGTATTTGTTTACCACAAGACAAACAGTTATTAACTTTTACAGTTTTATCTGACATCGGCTGAGGCAAGAAAAGGTTCCCCAATGGGGTACTTAGCTTTTTGATGACTTCGGTTACTGAAACACAGGAGCTGGCCGACCAGCACTTGCGAACTGCTTCTGCTTCGGGCACCGCGCGGCAAGAAAGACTGGAGAAGATGGCGCTGGCTGATGCCTTTATACCCCAGCCGCTCTGATGTCGGGCAGGAGGCGACATCAGCCGACGCCGGACCCAGACTTTGGAATCCGGCCGACCGAAGGGCTGCCTGAGGCAGGACAACCCTTTACCAGAAAGGCTCATCCAGACTCTGCTACACTTTGCTGTGAAGGAAAGGTTAGTTTGCTGTTATTTTTTGTATTTCTGTATTGCCTTTCTATATTTTGAATACTGTAGTTTGTTTTCTTTACCTTGTGTTTTGCTTGCATTCTGTTTAACAGCATATTAAAACTTCAAAAGAGACCACAGCTCTCTCTGTTCTGAGTCAGGCAGAAATAAGAACTGATTAATTAAGGACTCATTCATAAGACAGAAAAGGTCACTTAAGGTTAATCACTTGTTAACAGAGGGGGTGGAGCTAGGAACTAAAATTTCTATTTAAGGAGTAAACTAAAACATTTCAGAGCTTTACCAGAAAGGCTCATCCAGACTCTGCTACACTTTGCTGTGAAGGAAAGGTTAGTTTGCTGTTATTTTTTGTATTTCTGTATTGCCTTTCTATATTTTGAATACTGTAGTTTGTTTTCTTTACCTTGTGTTTTGCTTGCATTCTGTTTAACAGCATATTAAAACTTCAAAAGAGACCACAGCTGTCTCTGTTCTGAGTCAGGCAGAATTTTTCCCTTCCCTCCCACCCATTTAAGTTGTCTTGTTAAATACCACTGTCTTTCTAGTTGCCCGCCTCTTATGTTAATCTGACCATATATCTCATTTCTCTCTACTTTCACTGGCTTATGTGAGTAATCACAAAACCATCACTTTTGAAATCCCACCCTTCAATTATTTAAATTTATTGGCCATCCTACAGTATTTCATAGTACCAAAATACAAAAGTAACCACCCCTTTCAGTCCATCTTGCTGTTTTAAAAATAGTAACTCTCCACTAAACCTTAACTTTTTAAACAGGTAAAACTCAAGTTACCTACTTTCATATCTAACTTCTCTAGTGCACACTGCAGAGTGCATTCTTTTCAATCTTACCTTTAAGCATCCCTGTTACTAGCACTTTCTCTAATACCTAAAAGATCATCTCTACTTGACTCCAAGTAGACTTTTCTCTATCTGTTAAACCTAGCACTTGCTCCTACAGTACTTATTACCTTGATACGGCACTCTTATAGATAGCACCTCAAAAAGGCAAACCCCATTTCTCGGTCACTCCGTCCCCGGAATCTCTTTTAAAGTTTTTTGTCTAGTCCTTCTAGCATGTCGAGGATCAGTTGCTAGTGTCCTCTCCTGCTCAGCTGGTGAACCTGGGAATATTGAGGCAATGTTACAATTGCCTCATGTACACTGAACAACCCTCTCCTCCTCCCACAAAACACAAATACATGCGAGAGATGCAACTATACGGCCAAACTGGAGGCTGAGCTCTCTCAACATAGGACTGGCAAGACCAGTCAGGAGGAGAAGGTTACCACACACACTATAGACCCAGTCTCACATAGTACCATCACAACCTCAAATCATACACATAAACACACAAAGACATACTCGGCGGCTCTGATCAAAAATCTACCAAAACAGCAGAGGCCACCAAAGCAGACACCCAAACAACCACCACCTCAGAACACAACACCTGCAACACATAGACCTCACAGTCAGAGTGTCAAACAGTCACAGCCCTTAAGGCCAAACACAATGCCAGACACACTAGTCATTGGTGACTCCATAGTCAGACACACTGGCGTCCGCTCACCAGACTGAGTAAGGAGAAGGTCACAGTAAGCTGCCTGTCGGGTGCTAGAATCCGCCACATAACGCAAGCACTCAGGTCTCTCAACAGCAGGTACAAATATGACTCAGTCATTGTCCACGCTGGTGTAAAGCGACCTGAGACGTACCTCCTTGGACTACATGAAAAGAGACATTGAGGAGCTCTCTGATTATGTAGCCCAGGCAGGTATGACCCTGACCTTGAGCAGTATCCTACCTTCACCAAGAATGATGCCACAATACAGAGATAAGATGATCAGCTTTAACAATTGGCTTAAACTCTGGTGTCATTCAAAGGGGATCCAATGTCTATCTGCCTGGGATGACATGCTGGACAAGCCACGCTGCTTACATGGGACGGCTTGCACCTGTCACCCTGGGATTCGGATATTGGCAAAAGCTCTTGCCACCCCCATAGTGCCTTTTTAGGCAAGGCTCAAATTCTAAACCTACCACCCTAGAACACAAAAAAGGAAAAAAAACTAAGGGTAATGCTGCTCAATGCCAGAAGTCTAAATCTCAAAATGCACGCACTCGAGGCCCTTCTCAGTATGGAGAACATCGATGTCTGTGCAGTGACAGAAACCTGGTTCAAGGCTCCTGAGAGCACCCCAGCACTATCAGGTTTTACCTCTTATCATGCGTTCCGGCCCCAAAATCCGGACAATACCAAGAAAGGAGGGGGGTATCCATATTCATCAAAGACACCCACACCTCAAGACTGGTGGCAATGCACGATGCATCGGAGACCATCCAGGTGCAATTAACCATAGGCAAGACTGCTCTGCAAATTGTAGCATGTTACAGGCCACCCTCACAAACTCAGGAACCTCACATGGCCTTCCTGAAAACACTAGAGGGATAAATGTATCACCAAACACCATCATACTAGGTGACTTCAATTACCCTAATATAGACTGGGAACACTACTCAAGCCCAAACACCCTAGCCCAAAAGTTCCTGGAATTCATAAACTCAAATGCCATGGAACAACTAGTCACCATCCCCACAAGAGGAGAAAACATACTTGATCTCATCATCACGAACATGGGAGCACAATGTTCAACACCGAAGTATACCCCTCACTGGTGAGATCAGATCACAAACTAATCTCGCTGGAGGTCCTCATCCCACCCCACCTGAAATAAAAAGACCACAGTAAAGAACTTCTCGAAGCCAACTTCACACTTCTAAAGACTAGTGTGGTCTCCTTTAAGGCCCCGAGCCGACGGAAAACAGTACTCAAGCCGCTGAATCACTTACAAATGCCTTCTACCAGCACCTGCAGGACTGCATGGATAAGGCAATCCCAAGCAAAACAAAGACTCTTTGTACCAAAGGCAAGCGTCCACTCTGGTGGACCCCAGCCATAAACAAACTCTACAACAAAAGGAGGAAGCTACTACAAGATAGAGCAAAATCCTTAAAAGGTAAGACACCCTTGATCACTATAAGTAAAAAACTAAGAGCTCTCAAAATCATCCAAAGCAAATTTTGAGAGAAAAATAGCTAAAGACTCAAAAGACAATCATAAGGCCTTCTTTAGCTATGTTAGAAACCTGGGAGGAAACTCCCAGATATGCTCAGAACTAGTTCAAAATGATGTGAAGATTACTGATCCTACAGACATTGCCAACATACTGGCTGACAGGTTCAGTGCAAACTTCTCCCCTCCCCCAAAAGGAGAGATATCTATACCAAGCGATTGCAGCCCCCCAAACATCTCCAACGCCCAAGTGAGAACTGCTCTCTCCAAAGCAAAAAACACAGCATCCATGGGACCTGATGGTGTCCCCGGCTGTGTGCTCCACGAACTCAACGAGGAATTAAACCCACAGCTAGGACAGCTGTTTAATCATAGTCTTACCTCTGGATACGTACCCAGGGAGTGGTGCACTGCAACTGTGGTCCCACTTCACAAAGGCGGTGCCTCCACCGACCCTGGAAATTACCGGCCCATTAGCATGACAAGTCTTATCTGCAAAGCCATGGAGAGGATCATAATGGACCTCATAAATAAAGACATAGGGAATTTGCAGACTTTGGATCCATCCCAGTTTGGCTTTGTCAAAGGCAGATCATGCCTTCTAAACTTGGTTGACTTTTTCGAAACAGTCACCAAAGCCATTGATGAGGGAAAGGCAGTCCATACAGCCTACCTCGATCTGGCGAAGGCCTTTGATACAATACCCCACTCGGGTATCATTGAAAAACTCATCAGCTTAAATGTTAACCCATACATCACAAGATGGGTTGCAAACTGGCTGAGTGACAGAACCCACAGGGTCAGAGTTGCTGGCGCCATGTCAGACTCAAAGCCTGTCACAAGTGGTGTACCACAGGGCTCAGTCCTGGGCCCACTCTTGTTTGGCATCTACTTTTCCAGTACAAGCAAACACAGGAGGGTTATGGCTGACAAAGTTTGCAGATGACTGCAAACTGGGCGCCATAGTAGAAAACACATCTGACACAGATATCCTTCAGAAGGGTCTCACAGAAATGGATAACTGGTGCCAGAGCCATGGCCTAAAGTTAAATGCCAAACAATGCATAGTCATACCCTTCGGGAAAAACAAGGTTACCCCTAGCTACCAAATAGGTGGCAATCCACTGAGTACAGAAGAAGTTATCAGGGACCTGGGGACCCAGGTTGATAGTAGTCTGTCATTCGACACCCATGTAGCTAAAGTAGTTAGGAAGACCTTCTACATTGCCCACCTTATCATGAAGGGATTCTCATCTAGATCAAGGGAGGTCATAGTCTCCCTATACTCATCACTCATCAGACCAATGATTGAGTACAATGCCCCATTCGAATGTATCTGACCCGACACTTGCAGCAGCTGGAGAGGCCACAAAAGTTCCTCACCAAAAGGATAAAGGGTCTCAAACATCTGTCCTATGCTGCCCGACTGAAAGAACTCCAGCTCTATTCAGTCACTTACCGCTTGCTCAGAGGTGACCTTTGCCTAACATACAAGGCCATGTCAAACCCAGATTTGATGAATATACTTCACCTCAAAAATCTAGATCCGTCAGAGCCACAAGGGCGGAGACTTAAACCTCGACACGGCTATTAATAGGGCGTGCTGGAGGGATAGATTCATCACCCAAAGACTCCTATGCTGTGGAATAAAATCCCGGTATATGTGAGGCAGAGCACCTCGCTGGCCTTGTTCAAGAGAAATCTTGACCAATGGATGGGAGATCGCAGATATACCCCAGGGATTACCTCAGTGTCACTGCTCAACAGAGGCACAGCAAAATAATGGGTATAGTTCCCCATACTAAAGGGGTGGCGTAAGCCACAAAACTATGGGCTAGGCTTGTAAATGCCCTCGGGCAGATAGCCTAGTATGAACCTATGAACCTATGTAAGGACTGCAGTTGCATTCTTGAAGGACATCACATACACATGCACCTGGTAAAGCATTAATGACTTAAATGACCCTTGTGTCATCTGGGACAAGACTGTAGATTACCAAACAGGCTGCGGCCTGCTTCTCATCTTGGGATTTGTGCTAATGTTTTGCTTCAGGTAATAGAAGAAGCAAAGGAGCATTGTATCCCATCAGAGTAAAGCTGTGGTGAGGCCAGCACTAATAGTAGTCAGACAGCAGCCATTCGTGTGACTCCCCTCTTTTCATAATTTTTGACAAGGTAATTCTTTGTTTTCAATAGGTACTGCTTAATTTGTTTCCAACGTCAGAATATCTGCCAAACTACTTCATTCTTAAATTTTCAATGTCTACTTATTAGTTTCTCTTCAAGTGTTTGGCAGCGCCCTGTACAGACACAGACATTTTGAGTGACATTTTTCCTGTAAAATCACAATTGAAATTTCACCAATATCTAGCTGCCCACAGGACTACTAGTTTGAAATGACAAGCACTGTCCCCAGACTTGCAAACCGGATACTCCTGACACTGCTATGTATTTTCACTCCAACTGTCTAATCAATAAAAATGGTCTGCTGCCATGGATATAAACTTTCCCACTATGTTTGTTACCAGCTTGGATATGGGCACTTGAGGCAATGTAGAAATTGCCTCATGTTTCCTGACAACTAGTTAATTCCTAAATAAAATGACATGGTATGCGAGACATGTATTTACACAATGTCACTGGAGGCAAAGCTCTCACATAAAAGTACTCGTAATGTCTATAAGGTTGTCAGTAGTACACATGCTGCACCTATCAGACACAATTCATTACAGACATATAGACCCACATATGCTAAGGCACTTAAATGTAACCTTTCTAAACCCCAAAAGACCTCTTTGATGAAGTACACATAATAACCTTGGCAGCCCCAAATGCGCTCTTTCAAAACAACACCTACATCAACACATACAGCCACATCTCCTGGAGCGTCTACGTCTAAGCCCATAAGGCATGCTAGCGCACAATCTGATATTCTGGTGATTGTACACTCCATCGTGAGACACACGGATGTCCCTCTCACTAGGCCAAATAAGAAGAAAATCACTCTCAGTTGCTTATCAGGGGGCTAGAATCAGCCACATTACACATGCACTCACGTCATTGAACCACAAGTACCACTATGACTTAGTCACAGTGCATGTGGGTGTAAATGACCTGAGATGTACTTCACTAGACTATATGAAGAGACATAATGGAGCTCTTGGAATATGTGCCCCAGGCTGGTAGGAGCTTAGCATTGAGCTGCATTTTACCCTCTCCATGGATGATGCCACAATACAAACAAAAGATGAACGTCTTTAATAACTGGCTTACTTTTTGGTGTCACTCTAAGGCGGTGCAATATATGCCATCATGGAAGGAGATGATCAAGACAACATGCTGCTTTGCCAGGGATGGTCTGTACTTCTCTTATCTAGGCTTTTGAATATTAGCTAAAAATTGTCTTCCCCATAGTGCCTTTTTTAGACAATGCCAAACCGAAAGTACTTCCAACACAGCAAATGAAAACCAATAAAATCTAAAGGTATTACTGCTCGGTGCTAGGTGTCTAAACAAAAAACTCCACTCCCATAAAGCTCTCTTCACCCTAGAAAATGCTGATGTCTGTATAGTCACTGAGACATGGTTTAAAGCCACTGAGAGCACACCGCAGTGCAATGTTATAATGTCTTCCACACACTTAGACTAGCTACTACAAAAAACAGGAGACTAAAGGTGGAGGTGTCTAAATGTACATCAAAAATAAATATACTTCAAGTCTGGTCAAACAGGACAATACACTTGAGCTCCTCCATGTTCAAAATCACCATAGGAAAAATCCAATACCACTATCTTGCAAGCTATAGGTCCCCCTCTATGACCCAGAAAACCCATACCATGCATTTAAACTTATTGGAAACACTCATCATCCAACCCAATACCATATTTATGGGTGACTTTAATTACTACACTATTAACTGGGAATCCTACATGACATCAAAAATACAGGCACAGAGCTTTCTGGCTTTTGTAAACACAAACTCCCTGGACCAGATTGTCAATACACCAACCAGGGGTGTAACCATACTGGATCTGGTTCTAACTGATATGGAAGAGTGCTGTACACCCCCTAGTGTAATGTTTTCCCTGGTAAGGTCAGACCACAAAATGGTCTCCTTTGAAGTAAAAGTAAAACCTACCCCCCCAGCTAACTCTGGAATATTCAGGAACTACTCTAAATTCCTCCTATTAAGCGAGAACCTGGCAAAATTTCAAGCCCCCCCCCCCATAAACCCTGAGAAACACTGCTGCCTATGCAGAACTGTTCATAGAAACCCTACACAATCATGTTAATAGCTGCATAGAGGCAGCTGTACCCACCAGGAAGTAGTACAGAGCTAGCTCAAAAAAACAAAGCTCCTTGATGGAATCACAAAGTCAATAGGTTGCATAACAGAAGGAAGAAAATCATGGCAAAAATTAGGAGGTGCAGCAATCGGCAGGATAAAAGCACTCTCGTACAACTAAACAACTGAGAGGACAAATAAAATCTACCCAAGCCAAAGTTGAGGTAAAGTTGGGTCCCAGGGCAAGGACAACCGCAAGGCATTGTTTAGCTATGTCCACAACCTCAAAGGCAATACACAATTGTATGCACAGCTTATTGTAAATGAAGTCTCTTATACTGAGCCAGAAAATGTAACAAACCCACTGACCGACAAATTCAGCTCCAACTTTACCCCCCACGTCCCCCCTTCAACTTTTCCTCAGGAAATACCATCAAATATATCTTCCCCTGCTATTACTATGGAACAGGTCCTTAATGCTCTCTCCATGGCAAAGAACACTGCATAAATGGGCCCAGACAATATCCCAGGATGCCTTCTAAATAGCTTGAAACATGACCTAGCAGGCCATCTGGAATTGCTATTTAATTGTAGGCTCCAAACAGACTTTGTACCTCATTCATGCAGAATAGGAACCGTCATTCCTATGCACAAAAGTGGGCCATCTACAGACCCTGGAAACTACAGAACCAATTCTCACTAGTCTTATATGCAAAGCCATGGAAAGAATTATCATGGAAATGATTAATAATGATATAGTAAACCTCCAGACACTGGACCCAACCCAGTTTGGTTTCATCAAGGGCGAGTCATGCATACTCAACCTGGTGGATTTCTTTGGGAAGTTTCCCAAAACAATGGATAAGGGCAAAATGGTTCACATTGCCTATCTTGACCTGGCCAAAGCATTTGGCACCATACCCCACTCGGCACTGTTGACAAACTCAAGAGGTGAGGTACAAACCCATACATCACCTTGTGATTAGCCAACTGGCTTACAAACAACACCCAGGAAGTTAGATATGGGGAGTCCACCTCTGCAAAGATGCCAGTCAAAAGTGGAGTCCCTTGGGTATTGATCCTTGGACCACTCCTTTTTGGCATTTACTTCTCTGAAGTCAAGGCCGATGCCAATGGTCTCTGGCTGACTAAATTTGCAGATGATTATAAATTAGGAGCTGTTACTGAATCTCACACCAATACAAATGCTCTCCTACAAAGGATGACACAGAAACAACTGTGGTCAGAGTCATGGACTAAAACTAAATGCCAGGAAATGCATAATAGTATCCTTTGGGATGCTGTCCACCCCTGGTAATATATTGACATCACACCACTTAGAGTTGACCCAGTAGTCAGGGACTTAGGGACACACACAGTGTGCAATCTAGCCTTTGACCATCACGTTTACAGTAGTAAGGAAATCATTCTATGCTGCGCAACTTATAAACAAAGGTACGGCATCTAGGTCCAAGGAAGTCATTGTCCTCCCTGTATTCTGCATTCATCAGACTAATCATTGTGTACAATGCCTCCTTTGGTATGTACCTAACCAGGCATATCCAACAACTGGAACGTCCACAGAGCTTCCTCACTAAAAGAATACAGGGTGTTAGTAAAATGTCCTATGCAGACTGCCTCAAGGCTCTAACCCTGTACTTTGTCTCCTACAAGCTGTTTAGGGGAGAGCTATGCCTGGCATCCAGGGCTTTGTCAGACCTCACTCTAATGGACCGCCTGCATATCCACAAAACAAACAGCATCAGAATTACCCTTTTTAAATATTTGAACCTTGCCTGTGATATAAATAAGGGCCTACTGGAGAGACAGGTATGTATCCCAGTGACTACCCTGCCTGCTGAACAGGCTCCCCATCCACGTGAAGCAGGGTTCCTCCCTAACCCAATTCCAGTGCAACTTGGACAACTGGATGGGGAACAGGAAATTAATCCTTGGTTTGACCCCTATATGTCTCTACTGGACACAGGCAGCCTGTAAATGGTTCATCTTCCAGGCCCCTGCTTGTAAATGTTTCATTTCCCAAACCCCTGCTTACACTTATCAAGGATTTGGGATGCATGGCTATGCTTAAAAAGGACCTTGTCGTTGTTAGTCTAGTAAAATCCTATGAACCTATAAATACATAAAATGTAATTGTTTGGCTTGGGATTCTTTCATAAGACTGAAGCATACTTTACTGAGTTTCAAAATGATGAGATGAGATCAAAAGGCTGAAAATGAAAATATTTACAACACAATATTCTTGCTCTTTCCAGGAACCTGCCAAGTTTTTAATGAAAATTTAACTTGTTCTTTTCCCCAACGTTGTACAACCAAGTCGTCAGTATATACAAATTGGGGGGGGGGGGGGGGTTGGGGATTGCTCCCATATGGGGATGGCACAAGGAGATTTGCTCCACTGCAAAAAAAAAAAAAATGTTTTTCAGTGAATCATCTTAAATCCCTCATGCCTGCCACTGTATTAGAGCTGCATCTGACCCCCACATCCCCCAACTTTTCAAATTTCAGGTGGGTAAATTCACATGGTGGCTCCATGTAGCTGCTTTTGAGTTCAGTTTGGTCAAACTGCACAGGTCATCCAGCCATTAGACACTTTCCAGGGAGCACTACCTTCAGACCTGACTCCACAGACAATTGCCAGTTTCTAGTTCTGGACAAGGTTCTTGAATTCTTTAACTGGAACCATCATGGAAACATTTTGGATGATCACTTGTCTAGCTTTTACTCACTTCTCTCTGTCCAGATTACCTCACAATAGAAATGCCCAATCAGCACAGCTTTAAAGATCACAGGGGTATGTAACCCCCTCTGCCATGATACTAAAGACAACAGTGCGAGGAAAGTTGTTACATTATAACACTCGCAATTTAGTCATCAATGCCCCCATCTTCACTTATAATCATAAGGTTTGGGAAAGGAGAATGTGGACATACACAGCAGAAATAAGTTTCATCTTCGGGGTAGCGGGTGTACGCTACACAACAAAACAAGGAACCTATAGTACCAGTCACTGCTCCTCTTTCATAGGAACAGTCAGAAGAGGTGCTTTTATGGATGCCACCAGGTGCCTTCTATGGGAATTATACCAAGTACAGACCACTGGCAGGAAACCTCAGGGTAGAGACTGGACATTTCCTGGGGAGGCTACATATTTGAGATTACAGAGGGATACTGAAGTATCCCACAAGAATAGCAAGACGACCATTGTTAGGGATGGGGAAATCTGGTCCATCCTGCTCAGCTTGTAATAACATTAACCTCACTATGGAGGAGGTTTTGGAAACTGAAGGATAGACAGATGGACAATACCCTGACAAATGATAAATTTCAACTAGAAAACACAGTTTTGAAGAATACTGTGCAACAGTGCATTTGCAGGAGGCAACTGTAAAGTTCCCCAGCGGTAAACATATACATTGCTTAATTATTCTCACTATGAGTGCTTGGGGGCTCTCTAAAATCAAGTATTCCATTAATCTGCAGAAACCTGGATTTGGACATTTGTAGCAGTAACAGTTTGATCCTTCAGTCTTTAACGGTACCCAGTTTGAGATGTTGTGCTTTAGATATTTGCAATTTTGTCTTTTTTAGTTTCAGTATTCTGAAATTATTTTAAGTGTGCTGCATTTTATATATATATATATATATATATATATATATATATATATATATATATATATATATATATATATATATACACACACACACACACACACACACACACACACGCATATATTTATAAAAAACAAAACATTATATATCCTTATATACATATTGGTTGCCATTTATCTGGTTGAGAGGTAGAGTGGAAACAATGCCGTACAGCTGATCAAAAATCAGTTGGTCGCATATTAATGGCTTTTTTATGAGCGAGATTGTGGGACAGTGTGTGTAAGGAATTTGCCCTTTCCCCACTGTAGTATGATCTTGGAGTTGGTATATATAATTAGCAGGAACTATGGTGGGTACAGGGAGGCATGTATGTGTGTGTGTGTGTATACTTGCATGCACACACACACACATACGCACACACACACACACACACACACACTTCCATTTTTCAATAATCTGCCAAATTTGTGTGCATTGAAAGAACTGTTGTAATGCGAAGCTGAGTTAATTCCCAAGTTCCCAAGCAAAAATTATGTTAGAATCAGGTTTTCTGTCAGAGTAAATTACATTTTCCTTGTTTGTAAACAAATTATCGCTGCTTTTTAAATTGGTATAAAATAGAGGAATAACACTAAGCAAATTAAAAAGTACAGTTGTGTACACCTAGCATAAATGTAGATGTTCGAGTGTATTCACTGCAGAGGGCTACCCTGGCAGGTATAACCCAAATGTGATAACTACAACAGTGAAACACGAAGAACATCTGCAACAAGCCAAAACAGTTTATATGGCAGTGTAAAAGTAAATCATACTCAGAATGGCCGATGTAAAGCACACCTAAAATTTCTGAAATTGTAATGATAGTTTACCACAAAGTGTATTCCTTATTATCCCATGTTTTGGAGCAAAAATCACTAGCATGAACTCACAGGCAGGAAGAGAAAAAGAAGTCATGTACTTACCAAAATGTTTCATCTGTGTTATCTGTCTTCATTCTTCCACAACAAGTGGGTTTGGATAATCCGACTCGGCCATTACTAAAGCTTGCAGCCACCAAATCTTTCGAGCTTCTCCATAACCCGCAATGCACATACCAAATTACCTTGGATCTTGTTTGCTGCTACATTACAGAGTAAGGTAATTGAAGAGAGTCATGGAAAAGACATATCCAGAAGTCACATACAAAAGTAAGTTTATAGAGACCTTGTAAACACTCATTCCTCTAGAAGCCTTAGGATGGGGGTTGGTGGGAGGTGAGTTGAGAAAGAATGGAGACAGACAACACAAATGGAACATCATGGTAAGTACATAACTTCTTTATCTGATGCTGTCAGTCTTCATTCTATCCTCAACAAGTGGGACAGTGTCCCTAGCTACCTGTGTCCAGGGTGGACTCAAGGAGGGATATTCCTGTACGCTATAGAACCAAATGATGCCCTACCTCTGGAGACCAAACCCAACTTGTACTGAGTGACAAAGGTATTAGGAGTTGTCCAAGTTTCTGCTGCACATATACCATCCATGGCATTCTTGACTGAAAAACTGTAGAAGTAGCCATGGATCTAGTGAACTGTGCTTTCAAGGGATGTGTAAGAGTAATGCCTAATTTAATATAGACAAAAGAAATGCAATTTGTCAACCACTTTGATAAGATAACTTTGGAAACTGGTTTTCTCAAGGTTGTTTCAGAGAATGAAATACACAGTTGGGCAGCTTTTGTGATTTTCCCTGTTCTATGCAAATAGAATCACATTTGTCTGTGAACATCCCGTAAATATAAGATATATTCTCCTTTGTTGGCAAACTTGGGGGAAAAAAACACTGGTAGATTAATGGCCCTATTGATACTGAATTCTTAGACCACCTTTGGAAGACTAGCAGATTAGTACAGGTCTGACTCCCTGTTGGGGGGATGGACAGTAGAACTCTCCTTGGCTAGTTCCTTCTTTGTGGCTACCGCATCAACCATGGCAACAACTGGAACCCCTTTCCCCCAAAACTGTCTGTCCGCAGGTGTGATATTATCCTGTCCAGTCTCCGAGGTATGGGTTCTATGGAATCGGGTTCCTTCCACGCCTGCAGAGAGATCATGTCAACAAGCTCGGTGGGAGGAGTCACCCAGAAGGTAGCGGGTCCGGCACCAAAAGCCTATAGGAGAACAGATTCCTCCAGCACAGAGTTAGAGGGAGTCCAGCCACCTCTGTTTAAGGATTTCTAGGATGTCTCCAAAGGGGCCATGTTCAGGAGGTGGTTACCGTGGGGACCCTTTACCCTCATCAAAATCCATGTCTTCGGTGACGGACTCCTGTGGCGAGTCTAGGTGCTTCCTCCTGCACATCCTCTTCCTGGGGACTTCCTCGGTGGGATGCTCTGGGGAAGTCTAGGAAGAGGAAATCAAAATTCCCTGAGACAAAACCGGAGGTTTCAATACTAGATGTCCATGTGGAGAAAGGTGGTGAGGCTCTAGGCGCTGCAACATCATGGTAGAATATCTAGAATATGAGGGAGGAGGGTCTGTCAGGTCTCCCAAGGCAGAGAACACTCTCTTTGCAGCCTCAAAGGCAGAGCTTGAAGGAGCTAGTTTGGGATTTTCTTTCTTGAGAACATATAGATTATCATTCAGGAAAAAAGGCGTTATTTGATAAATTCAGTACTGATGGGAAAATAGCATACTTAGCAAATGTATTTATGTTGCCAGCAGAGTATTTGAAAAGGAATTACTGCAGACAATTTTCATTTCTATGGGGTTCTTGAACCATTTACAGATAACCTGTGTCCATTTAAGACATAGGTGCCAAACCAGGATGAATTTCCAGTTACCATTCAATTGTCCAAGTTGCACTTGAATTGGGTTAGGGAGGAACTCTGCTTCACATGGATGGGGAGCCTGTTCCACAGACGCAGTACTCTCTGGGATACATACTTATCTCTCCAGCAGGACCTATTTATATCACAGGTGTTATATACCCAAACTCCTTCATTTTGTAATTTATTTCACATACTATCACACTCACAACCAATGCAAATAGTATACATCTCATTGTGTGTCCCTGTCTTACACCACTCTTCATTTGTACTTCTTGGCTTAACCAGCGATTTTTCAAGTATTTTTACTTTATTATTGCCATATGCTGACATACATAATTTCCTAATTTTCCCACTCATATTATATTCTTTCATTAATCCCCACAAGATTTCATGTCCAGTTGTAGCAAATGCCTTATTAATGTTTCCAATCATAATTTTCACCTGTTCTTTTCTATTCATATCATCATCCACAATTTCTCTATAATTAATAATTCTGGACAACCCTTCCTCTTCATACTATATATACTATCTTCCATAATATTTTCCATTTTACTTTCAAATCTCTTTTGTATTATTTTCATAAAGGTTTTATAATCATTTGCTGTGGCGACACCTAACCGGGAAAAGCCGAAAGACACAAACAAACAATCATTCTCCAGTTTTTAATTTTCTATACTTCTTCTTACATATGAATTTAAGTATTCTACTACATAATTCTCTATAAACAAAACCTTCATTTAACCATTCATTGAAAATCTTTAAAAATATTTTTTTGCCAAGCCCTTAAATTTGTATACATTTCATACCCTATTCCATCTGGTCCTGCAGCCAACTCTATATTTACTTGCCCCAATACTTAATCTAGCTCATGTAAATAAATCTCCTTTTCCAGCTTATTCATATTATCTCTTTACTTTCCATGTTTTTTTCCAATACTTTCTTTTTTTCTTTAAACATTTCCTGTACACATTGTACTATACACTTCATAATCTTTTCCTAAGTTCTTTCTAATTCTCCTTTTACATTTTTATTTCTCTCATTACACTTCCATCTTCATTTACTTATCTGCTTAAGTAACTCAATACTTCTTCCCTCTTTCCTTTTAAAAATATCTTGGTTTACAGAACAATTATTGTATTTTTTCTTGATTTCTTTCATATATTTTTTTGCCAAAGTATTTTCTATCATTATGTTCTAAAGCTTCCAATGCATCATATATTATTTTATATTTTCCTTTCCCTACTTTTCTCACAGCATATTTCAACTATCAAAAACATTTTTATATTTTATATTTTTTGTTAAATGTCATCCACCATTCAGACCAGTTTCTATAAAATGTTCTCATAGTAATATGACTTTTCCATAACTGTATTAATGATCTCTTTCCTCCTTCATTCCATGTTTTCTCATTTATCCATTTTATGCTGTTGCCTATTTTTATAAATTCCTTGTTTTCTTTTATCTCTAGCCATACTGCAAGATGATCAGAGAATCGTGTTTCAACTACCCCCCTCCACCTATAACTAAACCTTCTGATAATATAATATATTTCAGTTGTATACATACCCTTTTTGTAAGTCCATGAAATTTTGTCCCAAAGTTTTAACTTACCACATCTTATAGCGTCTAACATTTCTCTTACATTTTATTTCTTTTTACACTTCATTCTCTTGTTATTATAATATTCATATTAATCACTACATACTCTAAAATCTACATAATCTAAAATCTGATGAAGTAAGCTTTCCCATTTTTACAATAAATATAAACTTATGTTATAATTCTATATACTTATTTCCATTTTAAATCTACAATGGTTAATCTTCCCATTTTTACTAAAGTTACATCCAATATCTTTACTGTATTTCTACAAAATACTCCCATTCCAGAACATCTCCCATTTCCCAAATTCTAGATTATCTTTCCTCACCATAGTTTCTCTTTTGTAATTTTTCTTCATTTATTAAAAATCTTGTGTCTTCTAATATAATTACATCTATATCACATGCATTACACATTCCAAATCCCTATTATTCTTAATACTATTCGCATTTACAGAGAAAGCACTAACATTTTCATTTCTCCTTTCCTTAGATTCACGGTTTGTTAATTTCATAGCTAATTACTAGGCAAGCTGCCTTAATGGGTCATTCTAAGTCTAGCCAATTTCCCTCCCAAAGGGATCGAACACCGTGCCTTGTGACTGTGAGTCAAACACCTTAACCAGTACACCAAACCCCAACTATTAGGTGTGCAAGTTCTTTTTCATTCTTTTCCTTTCTTTTTCCTTTTATACTTATTTCTTTACATTTTCTTTTTCTGTCTTCTACCCTTTTATCAACACAGTTTTTTCTTAATCTTCATCACTTATTTCAGAGCCTTCCTCTGTGTCCTTTATATTTTTTCGCATCTAATTTTTTTTCTATTTCAACCACTAACATTTCTTCTCTTTTTTTCTTACTTTAATTTTTATTTTTACAATCCATCCATAAATGCCTAATTTTGTTACATTTATAACATTCTGATTCACATTTCTTGCATTATGTCCCATTTCCCGACAAATATAATATTTACTTTTATCTCAGTTACTTATCATGAGGGGGTCTCATATGATTGCAAAACCAAAAGAGAAGAAAAGGGAGGAGCCATAGGCAGACAAGCAGAGATTGCAGCTAAATGCCTTTTAATAGATGCATATGATAAGCCATCCTGAAGTAGCTCACAAAAATATTTTTAGAACAGAGGGCTATTAACCTCTCTGAACCCTCTGTTTCCATTTAGGCACCACTTAGAAAACCTCATTCATTTATAACCATACGATTTTCTCGTAGAGGTTTTCTGGCCTGCTTTAACACCTGCTGCACATCCTCATGAAAGAAATGCATAAATGGAATCAAGATTGAATCACCCAGTCTGTCAGCTGAAGCTTCTCCAACTGGAGTGCACCAGTGGCTTCTGAGACTGTATGAGCAGATTCAGAGTGTGAAGAAGTCTGTGGTAATTGCCCTTGGCCGGTATCATTAAAAGGGAGAACCAAGATTGTATCAGCCAATAGGAGGTCACCACCATGACATTTGACATTTCTTTCTGAAAATTCATAAGTACCCTTTGAATCAGTGGAAATACATACAAGAACATTGCCATTCATGGGAATGAGAATGTGCCTGTTGTCCAAGCATGTTTGCAAGGATGTCTGGAACAAAACTTCTCCAACTGCCTATTTTGAAAGGAGGAGGACAGATTTCTTTGGGGTGCTTCCCACATCTGGACTAAATCCTGTAAAACTACTGCTGCAAGCTTAGTCTGCCTGCCACAACGTTCTGCTCTGACATTATGTATGAAACCTGAAGAGTTACAGAATGCTGTAAAGCCAGCTCCCAGGCCTTCATTGCCAACTGGCACAGAGGGAATGACCTCATAACCCTTTTGTTGAGGTACCACATCACTGTGGTGTTGTGTAGCCAACAAAGAGAGAGCTCACAGTCCATAGGTGTCGAAGAACTTTCAATGCATAAATTACCACCGCCATGTCCTTGATATTGTTGTGTTTCCATGCATCCTTGCACCCCCCCCCCAAGTGGCTAGCATTTGTATCCCCATTGACACAGCTCCCTAATCTAAGATGGAAGACTCTGTCTAGACAGATTATTCTAGCACCTGAGAGGAGAAAGGAATTCTCAATAGATCTCTTCACCACTGTAAATCTCATTTGATTAAGGGCAGCATCAGCAACTAGGACTCATGGGAATGAAGGTGCTGGGTCCACCAGGAATTCCAGAAACACCATCTGGTAACACAGAATCTTGTCTTCTGGAGGACAGGCCATTCTCCTGTGGGAGTTGATTAAGCACTTCAGAAAGGTTAGTCTTTGTGAGGGTGTCTTACACTGGAGATTCAACTTGAACCCTAACCTTTTGCTAGCGTAAGGACGGGACTTTTTGTAGTGAATCTCAGCACCTGGAAGCAGACACTGCACAGATCAGCAAGTCTTTCAAATATGGAATAATGTGGATGCCCATAGTCCAACAGTGAGACACTACAGAGGCAAGACATTTGGTGAAAACTGGAAGTGCAGTGTACAGCCAAAAGGGCACTGAAAACTGAACCAGATGCAAGAAATTTCAGAAATTTCTTGAATCAATACGCAATAGAGATATGATGACATACATCCTTCAAGTCCAAGGTCACCATGAAGCAGTATTCCAGCAACAGGAGAACCATCTTGAAGTTGGTGAACTTAAACGCATTCAGAAAGGAAAGGTTCAACATCTGTCTCCCTGACAGCTCATTTTTGTGGACCAGGAAAATTCTGGAGTTAAAACCACACATTCTTTCTGAAGGAGGGACCAGTTCTATGACCCTTGAGTCCAGCATTTGCCGGGGAATAAAAGAAAAAAATCTGGTCCGGTGGATGAGGGTGGACCCCCTCTGAATGGAGGCAGACGCACTTTCCACTGCCATCTGTAACGCCCTTGCCAACAATGATGAGCACCCATTAATCGGAAACCACTGATGGTCAGGCACACTTGTTGAGAGCTAACTTTAGAGATGTGGGACTTGAGTAAGACAGGTGCCACACCACGGCATATTTTAAAAGGGGGATTATACATTTTGGGAAAGGAACCCCTCTTGTTAGGCTTGAGAAGTTTCTAGCCTGCCATTTCCTTTTATAGCCTTGTTTTTTGATTGGCTGGGACATCTGTTTGGAAGGCTGCTGAAAATTACCCTGCTTAAAGGAGGGAAATTTGGGAATATGAAACACTTTCAATACCCCTTGCATGAGCTTACCTCTGTCATTCCAGAGTTTAAGGGTCTGATTAGCTGCTGTACCCAACATACAATCAGACTCAAGTAGAGCATTCAAAAGCTAAATTTTTAACTTGTCAAAAAATTTCCAGCTGTGCAACCAAGCATACCTCCTTATCACCAACAACACCGCATATCTAGCAATAGTATCAGCCACCCACCCAAGGTACTCTTTAAAGCATGTTCAGAAACATGAGAAACACTGAAATATCACTGACAAAGACCTTTTGCTCAGCAGTTAAAGATGCAGCAAACTCGTCTAAGCTATACATACATCTCAACACACACTTCCACATAAAACGCTGGCAGTTAAACACTTTAAAAGCCACTGTGCTGGACTGAAATAGCATCTTTCCTGAGATTCTAGTCAGTTGCCTAGTTTATCTGAAGAATCAGGATTTGAAGAAAACAAAGTTTAATTGGGGACACCAAACATGGTTCGTAGACTAAGGAGATTGAAGGCCAAGCATAACACAGTATTCCCTGAATTTCTTAAACACTTTTTTAGGCAGAACCTAAATGAGCAGAGGAGAAATACACGCTTTCTTAAAAATATCCAGTGCTGGGATCAATGAAGGAAAGGTCTCCACATCCAGGGGCTCATCCTCCAAAAGATCGAATCCTGCTGATCTTGGGGGCAGCCATTGATTGATGCCAACTGGATACATCCCTAAATCTAGCCAGCATTTGGGTAAAAGAAAACACATTTTCTGTTCCTAAGCTTGTTCATCATCAGAGGAAGCTGACTGATCTGACTCAGACAGGTAAGAAAACTCAAGACCCCAGTTCCCCTTCAAAATCAGTATCCTTAGATGACTGACTAAGGTGGAATCTCTGGTGTTACTCATAACCTGGGTATGCACCCAGTAATTAACTGTCTGAACAATGGATCTAGCCATAGCTACCATCTCAGGTGGGAAAATAGTCAGAGACTGCTGCCTATCACACGTTGGGTCTTTTGTCTCTTCTTGGCATGCATTATTCTAGTGGGAAATATCCCTGAGGAGAGACTTATCAACACGGGCAATGGAATTCTGCACCCCTGACTCCACATTCACCTAAAAGGTTTGGTTCTCTCATCCCTAAAGCAGACTATGGCATAGCCCTGGAGGATGTGTCTAACCTCTGTGTTATGCAAAACTGCAGTACTAATACCATACAGGGGACCTAGAGGTAACAGAAGGCGAGTGGTCCAATAGCCTGCCCAAGGCTGAGGATACTGCAGAGTCACAAGCCCTAGGCTGAGGCATATTTTGTGATTTGGTTTTGAGTCTTTTGGTGCACAAGGGGTAGATACTGGTGGATGGGGGGCACAGTCTCATAGTCCATCAATTAGGAGACAAAAAATAGTCAGATCAATACCTAGTACTGGTTGCAAGGTCAACCCAGTACAAAATGGACAAATCCCACTAGTCTCCCACTAAATGCAGTCTGAAGTCTATTTCTACAGGGATACTATACTGAATACTGCACTGAGAAAAAAAGACAGCAATTTCAATAATTCATGTGACAAAGACCACAAATTTTAATAAGTAAAGGCTAGTTTCAGCCTCCCATGAATAGAAACAGCCTGCAAAATCCTGTCAGAAATATTTACTGAACAAAATGGCATCAAAATTGTAATGTAAATGAAAGAATAGTTTAAAGGGACAGTCCCAGGAATTTTTTGTTTTGATTCAGCCTTTGTTTACATTTCAGGTTTGCCTTTCTGAGCATGCTCACCTTTGGCTGAGAGGGGTGGAGTAGGGGAAGAGTGCCTGAAGGAAGTTTCAAAGGTGATTGCCAAATTCATTTTCAAATTGCAGTTGTATTGACAACAGCTCTCCCCGTGAGCCATTCATTAGTTTAATCTGTGCATTTTACCCACTGAGAAAAGTAATCTTTCAGGCATTTTAGGACCTGACTGCTGCTGCTACTCTAGAAAGCACATAAGTAATGCAAGGCTTTTAAAACATTAGTAAACAAGAGGTTTTTTTTTTTGTTTCTTTCATTTCATATTTTATTCTGTGGTGATTGTGAATTCTGGCCATCTACAACAATTTTATGAAATGCTTACCTATAGAAAGGATCTGAGTCTGGCAAACAGTAGTGGAAACCATATTTCTCTATTTTTCATTTCATGTTTTATTGCAGTGGTTCCCAAACATTTTCGATTCTTGGCTCCCTTGTTGAATCCAGGTTTTCCCAAGGTGCCCCCCTGGAGGTATAGCAAAATTTCCAGGAAGGTCAAAATAGTATGAGCTGCTATGGTCTCTGTTTTGGAGGTGTTACATATCGACCATTTAAGAATTAGCCACCGATGAACAGACTCAAATAATCAAGTGTATACACATTCAGAATATTTTTCTGTAGAAAATTGAAGTAAAAACGGGTGTCATTAGTGTAGCAATGGCATGCTACGTTTCTGCTAATTAGATCTCCAGTGGAAATACTATTAGTGTGAAAAGTAAAGGGCCCAAGATCAAACCTTGTGGGACTCCACAATTCAAAGGATATGGTGTATATCTCTTGGCTTTAGACCTGGGCCTCTCAATCTATTATTTTACTAGTAACATTGTTTTTCAGTGGATACTAACCATTATTACTTTCAGTATACTATTGACCTGCACACATTTTAGTTACACAACAAGCCTTGGAAGAAGTGTAGGAATATCCAATTCATTCATTATTTTTTGCATGACACAATGTCCATACCAGATTGCATGGACAAGTCTAGGCAGGATACACACACACACAGACACACACACACCCTCTTCAAAACTCTGCTACATAAATCTGGCAACATGTTCTTGTTACTGATACATTTATATAACCAACACTAAATATAAGTAGATATAAAATATTTCATATCTCCTGTGCATCTCAGGTAGGTTGAGGATCTGCTGAAGATTAAGTACATTAAATGAGTTGAATTCATTTGTAAGCAGTAGTTTTTACAATTTACTTTTCATCGTCTTTGGCATTTTTATGTTTAACAGTACTCCCGACACTCTGTGCCAGCTAGCTTTAGCCCCTTTTAAGTCTAGCTTTGAACTGCCCATTCAAACTTCCCATCTCCTCCACCTCCCCTCACAGATAATCGAAGTTGTTAACCTGCTCCAATATTTTCTCTTTTATCTCAATTTCAGTATCTTCTAAGTTACTTCATTCACAGTTAATGACGGTCTTATCTGTACTCAGTTTCATCCTGAGTGCCTCCAGTTTTGCATTCCACTGCGCTATCATTTGCTAAAGTTCTTGTTCAGTCTGCCTGTAATGGCAAATCATCTGCCTACAGCAGCTTTGTAGATATGTTCCCTCTAACTTGTTTGCTAATATAATGATGTAATCTTATTCTCACATAATTTGCCCCCCAAAAAAGATAAATACATTTTTATATTTATTTTATTTTACATTTGTTTACCGAGAATGTCTGACTGGGCCAAGGAACCATTTTCATAGGAGGCTCTGGGAGAAAAACTCCATACAAAGGATTTATACATGAGGTTTTTAACAAGAAAGCATTTTTACGAATGGATAACTTTCACAGAAGAGAGAGAGAGAGAAATACATTACATTATTAATCAATACATACATATTTAAGATAATTAAAAATGATAATTAATAATGCTACTGATTATCCTATTAGGTATAGGAAAAGCAATCTAATAAATATGAAAGTACCCAATTACAATTTTGGGCAAGGGCACAGAGATACACATAGGCACATTTTTTGCAGCTGTAATGGAAATACATGTACAGCAGTAGAATCAAGCAACCACAGAAGACAGACTCTGTGAGGTAAAACACTAATGAATGCATTTGTTTTTTTCAGAGACTGGAATAAGGGTTACATTGTGCTGCTCTGACGACTGATGGATCTCAGAGGTACAGTTGGCTGTTGTCAACAGAGATGAGTAGTATGATGGGTTACCTCTCAGCAATGTGAAGGTAAACTCTGTGGCCTGCAGATATCACTGAATGTCTTCACCTCTGTGACAGCATTGTTGGATGTAGGAACTGCAGAAGTGTGCAACATCCCTGCCTGGTAAAAATACAGCTGAGATATCCTACTACTTCCAAATAAAAACGTTTTCTGAGTTTGATACAACTATATCTCTGGACATTGAAACCAAAATGAATCAAGCAATGCAAATGTTACTTAATAAAGAGTGTCATTCTTCAAAGAAAAATCACTCCTTTTATTGGGGGAGAGGATGGGTTGTGATCTACAAATTCAACTCGTATGTAGGACACAAAGGAGACAGTAGATAGTAGCATCTCAGGAAAAAATGTAGGTTTTATGCTAAGGCATGGATGCTCAAATCCAAAGATAAGCAAAGTTCAGTTATTTGAAGAAATATGTGATGATGTATGAGAATTAGTACAGCTAGTGATTCGGGAAATGTAAATCTAAAATCAGTTGGAAACAGAGTGGAGTATGTAAAAAATTGCTAAAATATTATCCGTTACATTGTGTGTTTGTTCCATCTGTAGTGAGCTCTTTCAGTTAGTCTAGTATAAGCGGCCGCAAAATAAACCGCGAACTAAGCTTAGTAACTAAGCTTATTAGTTTGCGGTTTATTTTGCAGCTAAGCTTATTAGTTCGCGGCACCCCTGTGAGGAAGCACACTTCGGGAACCCGTGTTTTACTGTATTCTGATTTTTGAGTACTAGCCTGCTGTAGTGACTTTCTGACCTGCTAGTAATTCCATAGAAATCAAGTGTGTGACAGAAGGCTGGAGCATTAGTAGACCACTCTTCTGTTCCTCTTTCAGCTTCTAGTTTGATATGTGCTGATTTTTGAATACTACTAGACAAATGCACTTTTTTTTTTATGAGCAGGCTGCTTGTACATCTGTGGAAGCCCGAGTGATGCAAAATTTAAAAATTAGTATACATTGATGTCTCTTTTCCCTGGCACAGCTTTCTTTTTTTAAATGTGAGCCTGGAGCTAGGGGCATAGTTCCTCAATCCAATGTAAGTTGAGAGGAACACAAATCTAAAGATTAGTTTATCCTGGGAGTTGAAACAAGACTGGAACTGTGGATTTACAGGATATTTAAAAGTAAAATGACTGTGGGTGGGAATGAAAGTGACGTGTCAAAGTGGGCATGACTTCTGACAGCTTAACTTGGACATTAATTTTAAACACTGGGATTGTTCCTTTAAAATACAAAGTTTTTGTCACATCTTTCAAAAGAAGCTTTTAATCAACAGAAATAACATCTACAAATTACTTGCAGTTCTAGCAGCATGAAGCAATGACAGGAACTGCAAAAAAAACATAGCACATTTAATCATTCACCAATGGCCATAAAATACATTGAAAGGTTTAAAAATCCCCATAGAAACTCAGAATCATCTTAAAATAAACAGTATAACTTTTACATTGAAAAAGAAATAAAACTCAAAGTACGTACAATTTTCTATTGAGAAAAAACAAGCAATACACACAAGCATAAAAAAAGGCAGAGGGAAGAATAAAACCCAAAATGGTTTTGTATCTGAGCTCAGTTGCTGAAGTAAACCAGAGGAGAACACTAGTCTTCCAAGAGTTCCTTCTCTTACTGTTAGGGTTGCCACCTTTTTAAATGCCCAAAGTGGGACACTTTTTGTGGATGAGTAAGAAAGACATTAAGAGTTATAAGCAGTTTCTCCTCATAGAACAAGGTGGCTTAGGATTACTTGATTTGAAGGGATAGTTTGGTACTACCCAGTTAAGGTTCATACACACAACACAGTCAGAAGGATATAAATCAAAGTGGAAAGGTATGACGATGCAATGGAGTGGAGGGGGTAGGATTCTGGAAACAATCCTTAAGGAGAATGACAACAACCATACAGAATATTATATTTATAAAATAAAGTCTTCTAAGAAGAGGAAAATAGCAAATTAGCCAAGGTAATGGGAGCAAATAATAAAGGAGGTAATTGTAATAGAGTGGAATGAGGCCAAACAGAAGTTTGGAATGCTGGTTATAGACAATATTCCCCACCATGAACTGAGAGAGTATAGGCAAAAAGAAAGGGATAGAGGAGTGCTAAGAGAAAGACCAGCTTTGGTTGTTTTTAGTTGAGTCTAGAACAAAAGCTGAAGTCAAGAAATTAGTAGGACATATAAACGAATGCATGATGACTATAAGAATCAATCAGAAGTGGTTAGAAAAGATTGTGAAGTGAGAATTGAAAATCGAAAGTAAACATACAAAGAACAGTGGAAGGAGAATTGCATGGCTGTCACATATATAAAATAAGTCCACAAAGTTTAGGATTTTTGCATGGAATTGTCTGCATAGGTGTTTTTCTACCCCAAACAGACTTCAGAAACATTTGCAGAGATAAACAGAAAATGCTGGAGATATGATGGGAAAGACAACGTTAACTTGGAAAATGTTTTTAAGAATGTAATAAGCTGGCAGATTTAAAAAAAAATCCTTACAGAGTAATTTGTCAGAAATGTTGGGGGTGCAAATAATTGTAAATATGGAAATAATTATTTTCAGTTGGGATATAGGAACCGAATTGCCTAGACACAACAAGGCCTTATTAAGTTTAATACTTATGGCTACCAAAAACAAATATACTAGAAAATCTAAACCAACCTTAACTAAGTATTAACTATTATAAAGGAAATAAAAGAATTGGATGGAGAATCTTTAGAAAAGGGAAGGGAACAATTACATAAAAATAAATGGAATTTGTGGAACAACATATGCAGAATAATGTTCAACAAGAGAGAAATGTACTGGAAGGCAGGATTTGAGCAATTTATGCAATGTTAGCATGGGTGACAATTGTTAAAAAGAAAACATTTGTATAATCCATGAAAAAAGAGAAATGCCTACGGTGTTCTTTTTTCTTTTATATTAATGCATGTCTACCCAAGTTTTGTTCAAAATGTGTGAATTTAATAAAGGTGGTTTTAAAATGTCTTTCAAAGATGTGCTTAACTGATACAGAAGTTCACCAAAAAGTAGTTGCAGTCTACCTCACAAAAATAACCTTACACTTGTTTCAAAACTTAAAACTTCACAGTCAGTTCACTTCCTACAATTGCTTCACAGTGTTATTACCCTCACAACACTTCCGGGGAAGGCACTCAGCAATCTTAAAAAAGGTTATAACTGGATGGTATGCCTTGCTTGTAACTCCAGAGACAGCATTCACCACTGTATGACACAAACTATTGGGCAGATGGCTTTTCCTTATAAACTCGGGGATGCACATGCCATTCTCCTGAAAATGAGCTTTCAACATCCACCTGAAATTTAAAATGTACACATGTCACTTTCAGGGAAAAACCTTTGATCTAGTGTCAGAGATGAGCAGCTCCACATCACACTCTCTGTGAACCACAGTTTCTTCTAGTGACCTTTACCCACAGTAACTGCCTTTCACACAAGATATCTTCTCACACACAATTGCCAGGTAAGACTGACAGAATTATTCAATTTACCCACAGCTTTCTTCCTGGCATGATAGTACTGCCACCACTCTGAAATTGGACAGACATGTCTAGTTACCTGCAACATAACAGGTAATCATACATATTATTCAGTGGCAGCAGGCCTAAACAATAAACAATATAGGCCATGTAGAAACCACAATTTGTTAACCAGTAGTAAATTTTAATCCTCCTCTAAGATAATAAAGAATAATACCTACATAATAAAGACAAATCTTCCTCTTAGATAATAAAGAATAATAGATATATAATAAAGACCAACCACAAGAGTTTAAAGGTGAATAAACTTTACTTACACAATAAGCTAAAAGTGCACCTACAGGTTTAACGTGCAAAGAAATGAAAATGTGTACCTGGAAAAATTAATATAACATTTAGTTAAACTAGACAAAGTGTGTACAGAAAATCATGATTTATAGATAGCTCCAAGAGAAGAATAAATCTTGAACATTGCTCTTGTTCTTTAAACTTTTTTCCGGTTTCCTCCCAAGCTTATAAATAGCAATTCAAAGATCCCCATACCTTGGAGAAAAGGGAATACTCTGTGAAATGACTATCTTGGGCTTATAAGTCCATGTTTCAGCCAGCCTCTGTGTTTTAGGACTTTCTCTAGCTGGTTGTGACACTTCAAATGGTTACCTCCACAGATACTAAACATATTAATACATACTAAAGAATACTGGCCCTGACTAACCCAAGTGAGACAAATATTAAAAATATTCACAGGCTGAGTACAGACCATCCACAGACCTCTCATAAAGGTCTCTGAAGCCAAGCCAAAACAAGACAAGACAGAATAAAGACCAAGCTCACATTTTTATAAATTTCAGTTCCTCAGCTGTGCTCTAAGGCTTAACTACATCATTTCCTCTAGATGGAAACTTTTCTTTAGTTGTTTTGCTTTCCCACAGCAAAAATAACTAAACCAGTTTTATAAACTGTAAATGAAAAGGTCTTAACTACACCAGCCCAAAGACAGTAAGCACTGTCAATGAACAATCAACATATATTTCTTAACTGTCTTTAACATCTACTTTCTTTTCATAGTTCTAGTTAGCCACGTCTTTGAATTGGGCCGTAGTTATATTTTATGACCTACTAGCACAGGAAATTTAACAGGTTATAATCTCTGAAAATTTTATGCATTTCTCTTCTTTTATCACATTTTACATTTACAAGAGAAAAGCTCACAGTTACATACATTTTGCAGAGCAAATGTGTTACTAACAGGAATGAGAAACAGCAAAGAAAAATACATATTTTAAATATTTTTTAGTACTGCATTTGTCCAGGTACTGTATGAAACATCTATTTGCATTCATTAACCAGGTAAATGTACTGGTCCAAGGACCCGTTTCAGTCATTACCAGTGCTGAAGGCATTCATAAGAAAATATGCAAAAGATACAAATTAATTTTGTATAAAGACAGTAGCAGGAATACAAAAGTCTACAACTTAAACAAATTGGGTATAGACAAGCTGAAGTTTTGAGCAAGGATTTTAGTAGAAATTTAGCCACAAAAGGTTAATTCAAAACAATGCAGCAAGCAAATAAAATGTAAAGCACGTACTCAGAGATAAACAAACTACTATAGAATCCACCGACTAAAGAATGAAGGTTTCCTTAAGCAGAATAATTACGCTGCAGCTTGAACAAGATAGAATTATTGTTTAAAATGCACAGATATTCCACAAATAAAAACCAGAGAATTATATCAGATGGTTAAGCGCTTTCATCTGTTTCCACACAGACTTCATCAGAACCAACTGTTATTGCTTTACCATAGTTTAAATACCCAGTTTTGGCGCCAAAAAATTAATTAACTAATTAACTTCTTAAAGATACATTCTAGTACATAAATGCTTATGCCTTCTAAAATTAACTATCTGCACCACGAATACTAAATATAACCTGATAATGTCTACATAATAACTATAGATAAATGTATATTAAAAATATATTATATATTTTAAAAATAGACTAAGTTAAAATACATTATACACATGGATGATACATGCTAATAATTATTAAATATTAATAGATTAATAAAATAAAATAAATTATAAAGTGCTAAGAAACATAATGTATATAAATGTATTATAAATATGGAATTCCCAATGATGTGCATACAATTTAACATAGCAATTAATTATGACTAACCATAATAATAAAGAATAAACAAATATAAAAATAAATATAAAACACAGTTATGTTGCATTGAAATTACATTTGAAAATGCAAAATGTATAGTTTATTCCAAAATTAGGAAAGGTTTCAAGCTGATACTATCATTTATGCCTGGAAATCTTGTGGCGTCAGTAAATATCTGCCACTTGCTTTCCAGTAATGCTAAGTAAACTTTCCAGTTACCTCCTCTTTCGCACGGTCAATGTGTTCAATAATGGAAAACTTAAATGTGTGATCGTGTCCTCTGCTGTGTATGTGTTTATATAATGCATTCTTCATATCATTTTTCTGTATCTTATAATAATGCTCGTATATACGTTTTTTGAACTTCCTCTCGGTCTTTCCTATATAAAATGCTGGGCAGGCTACGCAGGTGGCAAGATAAACTACATGTTGTGTATTACAATTTCCTGCCCTGCATTTTATATATGTCTTGTGGATGTTCTCTAACTTAATGCTTACTGATTCATGTATATATCGACATTGACTACATGAACCACATTTCGAAATTCCCTTAATAATATTCTTGCATTTCTCGATGTATGATGCCCTCTCTAACAATTTTTTAATATTTGGAGCAGTTTTAAATACACATTTCAGTTGTTTGCCCCAAACCATGGCTACACTTTCAGTAATTGTTATCATATCCCAATGTCTATTCAATATATCCTTTATATGATTTGCAAAAGGTGTGTACATGATCACACACACTCTATTAAATGCTACTGGGGACTCCCTCACATCTTTTCCTTTAACGCAAATGTATGATGTACCTAAAAGAGGTAAAAACTTTATGCCCCATTGTCGTTTAACATATCCAACTACATCATTTAACATAGTGTTGGGATAACCCCTGCTACTAAACATATTAAATATTGTTTGTAATTCTTTTTCCATTATATCTTTACTTGATGACATACGTGCTGCTCTAACACACTGTCCTTTTACCACATTTTTAAAAATATATGGTGGATGACTGCTACTATATTCTATATAATCATTAGAAAATGTATTTTTCCTATATATTTTGGATTCAAAACCATACCTTGTATGACTTATGTATGTATCTAAATATGCTATTCCATTTTTATTAATATTGTATGTAAATTTCAAAAAATCAGTCGTGTCATTTATATATTTAATAAAAGAAATTATTTCATCATGTGTACCATTCCATAAAATAAAAAGGTCATCTAAAAATCTAACATATAAAGCTATGTGGTGGAAAAATTTACTTTGAAACACATATTTTGACTCCCATTCTGCTATTACAAGATTTGCAAAGATGGGGGCACAAGAGGCGCCCATAGCTACCCCTCTACTTTGCTTAAAAAACTCCCCTTGAAATTGAATATAATTGTGGTCTAAAACTAAACTCATCATGTCCACAATTAAACAAATTTTCTCCCATGACATTTTTGAATACGCCCTCAAACTATTGCTAAAAAATTCCAAACCACATTCTTTGGGAATACATGAGAATAAATCAACGACATCAATTGTCACAAAAACCAATCCACTATTCCATAAATCCTATGTAAGTTTGCTCAAAAATGCCAAGAATCCTTTATTAAATAAGGAATATTGTCATATACATGTTTGGTCCAACTATCTATAGTTACACCCAAGTTAAATGTTTTTGATTTGGACCCTGATATTATAGGTCTAAAAGCAGGGTTGTCCTTACATTTATGTACCTTTGGGATGCCTATTATATTGGCTACTATAGGAAAATTGTTCTTAATGAAATTATAGGTCTTATTTGTAATCCTGTTGTCTATCAAATATTCTTTGATGACTAAATCTATTCTTCTGTGACCTATGTTGACTTGATTTAAAGAAATGACTTCATAATTTCCAGAAAGATATAGTATATTATGTATCACCGCGTTGTAATCAAAACTGTTATAAATTACAATGCCCCCTCCTTTGTCTGGCTTCATAATTCTTAACTCTTTCTTTTTCATAATTGATTCCAGACATCTCCGTTCATTTTTAGTCAAATTGTCCTCAATTGCATTTTTATATGCATCTACAGTCTTTATATTATTATATAACCAATAGATATCCTTGCACACCATTTTTTCATAATTGGCAACTTGTGCATTTGCCACTGGAATATAAGAACTTTTTTTCTTTAACTTATTGTTTGTCATGTGATCTTTATTTTCATCATTTTGTCCGAATTCCAATGCTAAATTTAACCTTCTACAATACATTTTTATTTCCTTAATCATATCAACTAGTTTAAACCCTGATGTGGGTATGTATTTCATCCCTTTACTGAATAAAGTAAAAAATTCTTGACCAATTGCATATTCAGTATAATTGTATACTTGAAAACCTTTATAAGTATATAAGGTATAATTACCTTTTCTTTCTACTATCTTTATGTTTGTTCCAACTGCTGGTACCTTTTTTAATGTCTCATCTTCCTTAGATCTATCATTCACACTGGTATGTGTATTGTTTCCTATATTAGTATATTCTGTATTGATTTGGTGAATGACAGGTACTTGTTTTAATATTCCCTTCTATATTGCTGTTTCGGGCTGGATAAAATCTGCCCCTTGAAAATTTTCTTCCCTTCATTTTTCCTATATCTATTTCTATCATGTAAAAATCTTTCTTTTTCATTAACTCTTTTATCATGTGGCCATATGTACACTCTATTATTTTTGTATTGTTCTACATCTCGTTGTATCTTCCTTTGTTTCCTGTTATAGATGTTTATAGCTTTGTTTTCAGCTGTATGAAATTGTTTCAAATAAAAATCTCTCCATTGTTCAAAAGCAATATCTTGTGATATATCTTCATTCAAAGTATCTATTTCATTTAATAATGCAGAGAGTTTAGCATCATTATTCTTAATTAATAATTTCATATATGTGTACCCAAAATCATCAAACATTTTATTAAATGCACAGATATTTTCAGCATTATACTCTATTCCCAAAGGTAATTTAAAAACCTAATTCCTTTGGGTACAATATGCATGGTTAGGCACTTTGTTAAATAAGCATTATCAATTTTTATACATTTCATATTGAACAATTTCCTACCTAACATTTGTATTTTTCTTTTACAGACTCCACAGATGTAAATGAGTGTTTCCTTTTGTCATCCACACTACAATGACCATTCTCATAGACAAAATCATACTCATAATTTAAAAAGTTATCTATAACATCATAATTCTGCTTATTACTAATGTATTTATGTCCCATATCATCTCTTCTTTTTTCAACAGTTGTTTTAAACTTGTTAAAGGGACTAGAAATTATTTTGTTGCTAACAGTACCTTTTTGAAGTTCAGTTTGTTTTTTCATGATAGCTGAATACGTTTTAACTGATTGCTTATGCTTGGGTCTCGCTCCTTACTGAGAAATACAAAGAAACAAAACATAAGCTATTAAATTGAATGACTCCTGTCAAAACTAAGAAGTACTTTTGAAACTAATCAATAATGTATTAGAATAGTGAGCAGAAGAAAGAATTCAGAAGTCAACAATAAAGAAAACAAGAGTAATATGATAAATGATGTTAGTATGGTGAAAAGTGAACACATTTTGCTGAACCTGTAAACTGCAGAAGCAAAGAAGATGTGAATGAAGAAAATCAGTGCAACTCTAGTATGTTGACTGTCTTCTACTAAACAATTTTTTTGTGTTTAAAATCTCTTTGGTTCTTATTTATGTAATTATATGCTTTCATGCATATGTTAGTTAAATGTATGTCATTAGCTTCATGGCATAGATGGAAGGAGCCTTAACTACCTCTACAGGCTAAATGAGGTTCAATTGGTGTTGCTAAGGAGGCACTGAGGAATAAAGTCCTGACTATTGTCCAGATAACCTGTGTTTGATTAGTGGCTCAGGCATCTGATGGAGCAGCATGAAGGGATGAGCATTACCATCCCTGGTGGGTGGTTCTGTAAGTGTCTCCTGTGATGATCCCAGGTTGAGGCTGGAGGTGTAAGCCAAAGGAGGGAATAAGGTGGGGACAGGGTTGAGCTGCACTGGAGGTGTGGTGATATGTACACCCACAGCTCAGGTCGTATTAATGTACAGCTAGGTGATGTGGGAGGAACAGGTTAGGTTATAAAGAATCCCCCCAGCTAGATGCCAGACAGCAGCAACCCTCCAGGATTCCCTTAGGATCCTTTCTAGCCCTGTATTAAATGTTGGCATTGGATTGGGAGGTAACTTGATTGATGGTAGATTCAGTGAAGGATGTGGGGCAGATGGCTATTAGAATCACAGAAGGGGAAGGGAAAAAATAGATTCAGTTGGTAGTCCAGAAGCTGAAACAGCCTGGCAGAAAAGAATGAGACACAGCAGCTAACACCAGCCCACCTATCAACAGTAGGGGTTGTGGGGTTGGTAAAGGTCCAATTGCAAAATCACCATCTGGGGAAAGACTGGATATGTACTTCTGCAACAAAAAACAGAACTTGTAAGCATGAGTCCATTCAAGGAATATTTTTACCCCAAATAGCATCCTGCATATGTGAAAGAATGGTCCAGCTTTGGAGACAATGCAGTAAATAATGTACCATATGCAATATACTATGGAATACATAATATATTGAAAGAATGTGAGTCAGCCATGGACTGCAGACTGCCAGCATCTGACTCTTGCCAAGCCAAAGAAGTGGGGTTGTATCTTGATGACAAGGATCCTCCATAGAATGATATAGGGTGATAATGCTATGGCAAAATAAGGGCGTGAGTGGCTCAGCAGGATGGTGGGATGACTTGATGGTAAAGGCCAGAAAAAAAATGGCTCCCTATGGGAAGTGTGTGACTTAATACCATGAAGCCCAAAACTTCAAACAATTGTAGAAAACAGCAGAAAGCAAAATTCACTGTAACACATTTACTACATTTCTGAAAAAGGACAAGCTGCCCAGTGTTTTCCCCTCACACTTCTGCTAATTTATGTATGAACTTGAATATCACTGTACCTTGGAGTAAGAGAGTTAGTACACATCCCCCGCCTGCACTTAAATTCTCACTTTTCCAAGCTCACATTTATGGTACTTGGATTCTGAATGGGCACAGCAGAAAAAATAATAAAAAAATTATAAACATGTCTTTATGACTTCTAATCTATTTGCATAAGCATGTTACCTAATTACTATTTCTATACTCAAGTGATATCTTATTTCAGCATTACTTTATGTGATATGTGCTGCTCAGTTTTTGCTTTGTTCATAGATTAGTACTAGGCTAACTGCCCTTGCGAGCCATTTTAAGCCTAGCCAATTATTCCCTGTGAGATTCAAACCATGTACCTTGTGTTTGTAAGGCAAACACCTTAACCATTAGGCCACCCCCAACCATATTTTTGTGCAAACAAATACCATGAATACAGGGGCTATACACTGATAGGGAAGTTTGATGTATGAAAGACATTATAATATACAAGGTTTTTGGATGTCTTGTATAGTAATGTCTTTTTTTTTCAAAAATACTAAATCAAGTTTTTTTCTTCAATGGTAACTATACAGCAACAGTCAGGGCTATATTAAATAAATTGCAAATTTTATTAGAGATATTCTCATTGGATATGTGTTCTGGGAACATATAAACTAGGACCAAGTCAACAAAATGTAACTTGTATTACTGCCAGATAAGCACAAGCAATTCTATGTGGATGCATTTATGAATTTGTGTGTGTATATTCATCTTGTCTACTGGAAGAAAGCTTGATTTTATTAATCATTGTCAGTTAATCTGTGTTGAAAATAAGTAAATATAGTTCTAAGAGTTTTTTAATGTAAATATGACCAAAAACGTTTTTGAAAGCACTAGAAATATACTGCATTTGTGGAGAAGACAGGCACAAAACAATGTTGTTATAAACTGAGACTTTAAACATATACACCTCCTCTTGCTGGAAAAACAATTACTGACTGACTGCCTAACAAAAATAAGTCTCCAGAGAGAAATGCTACCTGTTTAAGCATTAAAACACTTGCAGTGTTGTCTGAAAAAACTTTTAGAAATTGAAGAGCTTTTAAATCACTGTGCCTATAAGTGGAGTTGCTCAAGAATCTCCATAGCAGTAACAAGTATTACTCTGAACTGGTCAAACACTTGTGCCCATATGGAAGTGCATTGTCAGTAACATGGCAATGGAAAAGGATGTCCTGCAGCTGTTTTTTGGTTATATATTTTACAGTGAAATATTAACCCTATGAATACTTAAGTGCACCATCTGTATCCTATGAAAAAGGAAAAACTGCTTGAAGCCCTAGTGCAACAGAGTGCAATCACTGATCACCATCTTAGCCTGCAGCAGCAACTGGCTGCATTTGTATACCATCAGTCCACACTGATGGGAGTCCCAAATGCCTGTGACTCACTAAAAAGCTAAACAGAGGCCTAATGAGAGACCTTCAAAAGGTATGCAGCTCAAAAGAAGAAACCTCAAACAGAGTGTGCCAGAATGCTGTTATCACACTTCATGAGGGACTTACTGAAGACATATATGGAATTAGAAGATGCTAATGCCCAGCACTGTCAGAAAGTGAAGTGAGAAATACTCAAGTGTTGGAGCTTCACCTGAAGCACAACCCTTCGTTTCATAGCTAGACATTTAGTATGCACAGACCAGTAAGGTCACAAATGCATGACGTAGCATGTTTTAAGATTGTGATTAGAACAGTCTAGCAGTTGGCTCAGAGGACTAAGGTTGTGATATGCAGTCCCTGTGGTACAGGGTTGAATTCCCTCAACCCCCATCTGCTTACTCTCTGACTTTGAGCAAGTCGGTTAATCAAACATTGCTTAGGGGTAACTGGAAATTTGGGCTATGCTCCTCAATGGTCCCTTGGACTGCAAGCTTTGTAACTACCTATGAAAATCTTGTAAACAATGTATGCAAAATTACAGAAATCACAGCTGTAGTCAAGGTTAAAAGTGCACTGCCTAGTAACTTAAACAAGAAGTACTCCAGAGTGATGAAGACTTTTGAACATGCACTTGTTTTGGCAGAATGTCTGTTACTAACAAACTGCTAATATTAGGTTAGATTTGCATGAACCATAGGTTAGTAACTAGCCTGACCTGAGTACACTGATTTGCCTGCAAGCACAAAAGAAAAGCTGTTACCATCTGAGTTGACTTGTTTCAAATGTTCTAGAAAAGGATGTATAGACAAGTGTTACATAATCAGTGGTGGCAATATTATGTCTATAAAAAATGCCAGTGCTACCTAACCAGTTACAACTCAAACCATACCTAAGGAATGTGAAACTGTTGAATGTAATAACACTTTATTAGATGTGCCATAACTGGCCAAGACTTTTCCCAGTTTAAACAGCTATATAAATTATGTCAGGAAAGGTTTAACCAGATGTTGCCAGAAATACAAACCTCCAGAAAATAAAAGGGTGCAGAAAATGCAGTTGTGTAAGAGCTATAAAAGTAAACTTACCCTAATAGTAGATGTTTATAGATCATAGTTGCAGTACACTAAGCTATTTGGGTCCTGTCCTAGTGACTGACCAGCTTTCAGTGCTTAAGGGTGCCTTTCACATGCTCTATCAGGGGCTTGAGGGAAAACTCCAATATAAAGATAGGGTGCCAACAGACCCACAGCTTTTTCACCTATAAAAAAGTTAGGCAACAGCCGTGAAAGGATAATGCTGGGAAACAAACTAAACAGTAAACTATATGCAGAAGGGTATATATTAAGGTCCAAGGAGGTCATTATTTCAGTTTTGTGTTGTATTATTTTAAAAAAGTTCATTAATTTTCATTTTTTTCAGTAGATTTTAAGGTTTTAGTGAATGAACATTTTATACAAGTTTACATTACTGTGTTTATACAGTATGAATGACACATTAAGTAGCACTTCGGCACTTTAAGAAATGTAAATGGAAGGGTTTAATGACATCATCCTTTGAACAGATGACTGCTTTCGGGCTTATTTAAAACCCGTTTGTGTTCAGTTTTATCTGAAGAAGTTCATTATTGTTACATTAACGAAAGCACTTATCGGTCTATTTATTTGAGAATAAAAAAAGTTTCTTCAATAACCTTGCAGCTTCTCCTTCTGGAAGCTAACGTAGTTTATGTTTAACAAGTTTGTCTTTTGTCTCTGCTGCTCTGGTTTGATTATTCCACTGTACTTAGCTCTCGTAAGACCAGCCATTCAGCACAATACACTCTTCATCATGAAACTGACCAGACACTTGAAACAACTCGAGTAACTACAGAGGATCCTCATAAAAAGAGTATAGGGAGTAAACAAGTCCTATGTGAATAGTTTCAAAGCCCTATTCTTATACTTGGTCTCCTACAAACTGCTACGTGGCAATCTATGCCTAGCCTACAAGGCATCCTCTGATCACATACAGATGGATTTATTGCAAATCCACAATAGCATCAAAACTACATGTTCTAAGGACCTAAGCCTCGTCTGTGACACAGGACATGCTGGAGGGACAGGTATGCATCTCAAAGATCATCCCTCCTCTGCAACAGGCTTCCCATCCATGTGAAGCAAAGCTCATTCCTAACCATATTCAAACATAATTTGGACCAATGGATGGGAAATTGCAGGCTATGAACACCAGATGTGTACAAAATATGTACTTATTATAATGAAAGATCCTTTCATTCCAGGCTACCCAATACGACATATGGGTCCTCGAGCCTCTACTCAGATCTGATCTGGCAAATTCTAGCTTTAAGCCCTTCAAATTCATTCCTTTCTATAATGTCCTTCTCCACCCTGACTATCTCAGATCGAGTCTGTTCCCAGAACCTACAGCACACTTGCACTGCCACTGATATAGGAAAGAAGATACTTTGGGTCCTACAGACCGGCAGGGGGAAGGAGGGTGGGTTGTTATATCAGACGGACTAGGATGAATGGACCTATCACTTTTGTATCCTATTAATTCAGGTTGTCCTATCTGACATATGGGTCAGAATCCTGAGCTTTGTAATTCCTGGGTGGCCTCATTACAAGAGACCTTTTAAAAGGCTACAGTCAGATAACCATCAAGACAAGGAAATCTTAGAAACTTGCTTACCCAGTTTCTCCGAGGCAAATGACACAAACAAACAGTTATTCAACATTCTGAAAGGTTCCTGTTCTGTGCAGGTAGAAATGGAACTACCTGTGTACAGCTGATGTATGCAAAATGTATTCCTCCCTATTTTGGCAGTTAGAGAAGAACACAGGAAGATGGATGGATGGATGGTTTTACAAGAAAGGAATTTTAACTCTGCAAATGCTGCTGGTTAGAATGGAACTTCAGATAACACTTCCAAAATGAAATCACATCAGACGAAGGAGAAGAATCCTTGATCAGTGAATGCAACAGACAACTGTTTTTAAGAAAAGGCTTTACATAATCTCTCAGAAGCCAATGAAGAATCCTGAAAGCCAATGTGAAAGGACAAAATAGTTGACATCTAGGCCTTGACAGTAGAAAAATTAGGATCAGAGGTAAACAAGGAAGACAATGGAAGAAATCTCCAATAGAATCCAAAAAGGGTTCTATGTTCAGAAACTCAGTCTTTAAGGTAAAGTTTTCCCATTTACTGCAATACACTATGTGTACAGGACTTTTGGTAAGCTGTGTGGATGTGGACCACATTAGAAAGAAGAGATGCTTTCTTTGCCATCACAGCAGCAAGAAAAACAGTGGTTAACTTCAGGTTTGGAATGTCTGGGTGAGGCACCCCAGATGGATTATGATTAGAAAGGGCAGTGGGTCGGTAAACCAAAGGGCTTCCTTCATTGACAGTTTGAAGAGGGTGACCCCAATCTGTCTGGGCCAAAAAGGGGCTACAAGGATGACTGTAGCCTTGCACCAAATTGCTTTCTGTATGAACTTGGTCAAGAGTGGAAGTGGGGATAGGCATAAAGTAACCCTTGAAGCCAAAAATGAGACAGAGCATCCATGGGTGTCTGTCCCCAATGAAAGGGAATGGTAAGGTAACTGCAGCATTTGGCATTCTGGGAGGTTGCAAACATGTCACAGCAGGAAAGGCCCCAGTTAGTGAATAACTGTTTGGTAATATGCTGGATTCAGGGACCACTCGTGAAGTAATAGGATGTTTCTGTTGAGTCTGTCCTCTACATCACTGAACCTCTTGGGAACGTGTTTTGCGGTTAGAAACCAGTGAGAGGCCATTGCCTCACTCTCATGGCCTCATGACAAAGCAGATATGATCTGGTTCCCCCACTGCTTGTTTATGAACCAGACTTCTGTCATACTGTTCAATTGTATGTTTATCACTCCCAGAGAAATACCCTTCTGTAGCTCCTTCCTGCAAGACAAGGAGAACTGCCCTAATTTCTTGGACATTTAGGTGAAGCTCAAGCCTGACCAAAGATCATCTTCATTTGCAATGTCCTCACCACCCAAGGAAGGATGCATCCATGGCCACTGTTGCTACTGGAGAGAGAACCTGGAAGAACCTCCCTGCTGAAACCAGCAGAGAATGAAGTCACCACTACATATGAGTTCTGCACAACAGAGTTAACACAACAGGGTGAGAATGACAGAAATAGTTATGAGACTACTGCGAATGAAGAAACCACTGCAGGATCCTCGTGTGGTTACAGGCGAACTGCACCATTAATACTGACAATGCCATGAGACCAATACCCTCAAGAACAACTTCACTAGAAAGCAATCGAGCTTCAGAAGATTTTTTACTGCAATTCTGAAGGATAACATTCTGTCCTTTAGAAGAAAAATCAGGGTTATAGCAGTGCCCAGCTGGCATCCCAGAAAAACAAAATGTTGAGTGTGAATCAGGTTGGATTTTCCTAGACTGATGGCTACGTCTATTGAAGAACATGGTTGAATGAGGTTACCCCTGGCTTGCAGAAAAGACTCCTTGGAAGAGGCAACCAGGAGCCAGTCATCCAGGTAATAGAAAATCTTGAATCCTAAAAGATGCAGATGAGCTGCTACTATTGCCATGCATCTGGAAAATGTACTGGAGGCTGAGGTAAGACTGAAAGGCAGGGCTCTGAATTGATGGCTCTCAACTGAAAGCACAAAAATGTCCTAGATTCCTTCACTATTTTTTTCCTTAAATATTTTTATTGAATTTTTCAAACGAATATGGTTTCCACAACTTTGTAGTATATAACACAATTTACACAGGTTAACAACAATATAAAATCAACAACTATAACATCAAACAAACTATTTACAAGGGTGTCTAAAGTTATAAAGATAGTACACATTTTTCCATTTGAAGTTCATTTTATGTAGTGTTAGTCATCTCTCTCCATTATTTCAATCACTTTCTGCCATGAGTTGTAATAAGATGTGGTTCTTTCTGTTCTCATTCGAATGGTTCTCATTTCCATTCATGATACATTCAGTATGATGTTTCTGTATTCTTTAAATGTGGGTGAAGTCTCACTTTTCCAGTTTACAGTAACGGTTTTATGTCCAATAGCTAGTAGTGTCCATAGGAGTGAGAACTTTGTTCCATTAACACATTGGGGTGTGGGTGCATTAAACAAAATCAAAGACTTAGACAACTGAAAATTATAATTAAAAACTATTTGCAAGAAATAATTAACTTTATTCCTAAATGGTTTAAGCAAATGGCAATCATAAAACATATGCAACCAGTCTGCTCTCAAGTTCATTTTGCATCTCCAGCACCCAATATTTTGTTTAAACATTATTTCCATTTTATGTGGCATTATATAGGTCCTATGAATAAATTTCCATGTGAAAAGTTTCCATTTCAATACAAGAGATGTTTGCATTGTGGAGAAAAATATTATTTTTTTATCATTGTCATTTGGAATTTGATTACTGATTGTTTTATAGTTGTTGTTGTTGTTGTGTCTTTCAGCTTTTCCCGGTTAGGGGTCACCACAGTGGAACTCCGGTCCGCTAATGATTGGCAGTAGATTTTTACGTGCCGAGTTGCTGGCCCTGACGCACAACTTTCAACGAAGGTACGCCCATTCACGCATGTCTCCACACAGAAGACGCTCTAGCTGAGAATCGAACGGGACAACGTCTTACTGTGAGGCGACAACGCTACCGCAGCACCACCACCGCAGTACTGATTGTTTTATAGTAGTCCTAGAAATTTTCTTTATGGCACAGCTTCATTTTTTTTTTTTTAATTATTTTATAGATGTTTGATAAGTAGCCTTTTCCATTAACAGCTTGTGTTGTTAAAAATATCGTGCTCTATAAGGTTAGGTACTTTTTGTCTGATTGTTAATTGCACGGTTTCTAATCTGTTTAAAATGTATTGCCTTATATCCTGTCTAGTTAACTATAGATCATTATCTAAATCAAATTTGTTTCTTATTTGTTCCATTGTTAAAACTTTCCAAGAAACAAGTAACTGATATCAATAGTTCTGTCCATGGTTCCTAAGAATTTTGATTGTGCCTATATCAAATGTTTTAATGTTATTTTGTATACATGCAATAGGATATAGCAAGAATGACCAGGCTTTTATATTGGGATTTCTATTCATAAAGGTTTTATATCCCTTTGATATGTTATTTATGAACTTGGAATTTTTGTTCTTGTGCTAATTTTCTACAAAATGTTCTCTCACCATCCAAAGAAAAATATTTGATACCATTTCTGTATATTGTGATGGCAATGTAAGACCTAATTTTAACCACATCCTTTTATGGATATGTTTCCATGGGTCAACCTGGCATTGCCGACACTCCTGAATGCCGACAACCATATAGCCGACACCATATGATCGATATTCGGAATGCCGACAATGCAGAACCGGCATCTCGCTATAGTGCGGAATGGAAAGATTTCCATTCCTGCAATGCAGTGCGATCTCGGAGTTGGTATATTAAAAGGTGTGTGGGGGTTGGAGCCCCCCTCTGCTAGCAGTTGAAAGGGAATTTTATGTTCCTTTTTTATGGTCTTATTCCGATGTCGAGATTTTGGCTGTAGTTGATATGGTGCCGGCCATGTGGTTGTCGGTGTTGTGAGCTTTCGATCTTGTCAGGTAGATCCGTTTCCATTTGGCAAGGTAAGCAGTATTTACCCATAATAAGACTGCTTTTAAGTTAGAAGATGAGGCCTATATTTCTGTATCTGGAAGATGCAATTCCTCCTGCATCCCAGTCATTTAAATGATTCAAAGCTATCCTAGGTTTACTGGGATACCACGGGAAGTTTAGCATTAGTTTGTTAAATTGTTTTATATAATATTTGGAGGGAGGGATAGAGAAGGCCTGTATGAAATATAAAATTTTAATTATATACATCTTGTCTTACATTGTGAAAAAGAATGTATTCCATTTATGAATAAGTATTTTAATATTATTTAAGATATTAGTGTAGTTTATTGTTAATGTTTTATCTAATTCATCTATTAATGTGACCCCTAAAGTATTTTATTTCATTATCTGCAGCTATCATCATCTTCTTTCAGCTGTTCCCATTAGGGTTCGCCATGGCGGATCATCTCTTTCCATTTCTTCCTGTCCTCTGTATCTTACTTTGTCACACCAACCACCTGCACGTCCTCTCTCACCACATCCATAAACCTTATCTTAGGCCTTCCTCTTTTCCTGTTACCTGGTAGCTTCATCCTTAGCATCTTTTTCCCCAATATACTCAGCATCCCTCCTCAGCACATGTCCAAACCAATGTAATCTTGCCTCTCTGGCTTTGTCTCCAAACCTCCAACCTGGGCTGACCCTCTTAATATACTTATTCCTAATCCTGTCCACCCTCGTCACACCCAGTGCAAACCTTAACATCTTTAACTCTGCCACAATTCCTTATTGACGTCTTTCTTACTGGAATTTATTTTTCTTACTGGAATTTATAAGTAACGTCTTTGTCTTATTTTCATTAAATTTGAGGCCCGAGAGTCTATGAAAATGTTCAATTGTATTTAGAAGAGCTGTTAGTGAATTATCATTGTCATTTAAAGTTAGCAGAATGTCATCTGCAAACAACTGAATCTTCATTTCCAGACTATTGTCAATTTGCATGCCCTTAATATTTCTGTCCATATCTGAATCTTCTTCTTCTTTCGGGTTTTCCCATTTAGGGGTCGCCACAACAGATCACCTGTCTGCTCATGATTGGCAGTGGAGTTTTACGGTGTCGAGTTGCCAGCCCGGCGCTCAACCTTCCACAGAAGGCACACACACACACACACACACACACACACACACACACACACACACACACACACACACACACACACACACTCACTCACTCACTCACACCTAAGGCCAATTTAGAGTGTCCAATACACCTACAGCATGTCTTTGGGATGTGGGAGGAAACCGGAGTACCCGGAGGAAACCCACGCGACCACAGGGAGGACATGCAGACTCCACACAGAAGGCACCCCAACCAAGGATCGAACCAGGGAACCTCTTGCTGTGAGGCAACAATGCTAACCGCTGCACCACCATGGCCGCCCTTTGCAAAAGGTTCAATTACTATGGCAAATAACAGTGGTGACAAAGAGCATCCTTGTTTTGCTCCTTTAGTAATTTCTATATATTTAGAAAAGGGTGATCCTATCTTTATGTGTGCAAGGGATTTTTCATAAAGTGATTTAATTAATAGTATGAATTTTTGTGAAAATCCACATTCTTTTAAAACTAGCTATAGATAATCCCAGTGAACAGAATCAAAGGCACTACTTATGTCTAAACTGACCATAGTCATGTTTTTTCAGTTTAATTAATATTAAAAGAATCATATCTTTAATTGATTATATTACAGCATGAATTTCTGTCTTTTACAAAACCAGTTTGATCTTCATCTATTAATAGTGGAAGTAACTGTTTAATTCTAGCTGCATGTATTGCCATGAACATCTTGTATTCAATAATAAGTAAAGATACAAGTCTGAAAAATGAACATTCATTTGCACTTTTTTCTGGTTTCAAAACAGGTGATATTATTATGCATTTCCAAGAAAGAGGAATATTTTTGCCTTCTTTTACTAATATAAACAATTTTAATAATAATGCTAGTACTTTTCTGGTTAGCAGTTTAAACACTTCTGGGATCATATTATCTATGCTAGGTGCATTGGTTAGCTTTAAGTTATTAATTTGGGATTTAAGTTCAGTCATAGTTATTTTTTTTGTCTATTAATTTTATATGATCATGTTTTGAGGTTCTATCTTCCCCTTTTGGGTATCAATTTTATGAAAGTATGACTTAAATGCTTCTAGTATCCCTACTAAGTGTGATACTTTCTTTTTAGTATCTGGAATGTATACTTCCTTTATCTGATTTGCCTTTATGATCTTTTTAGCTCTGTTAGCTATTCTTTTCTGATTCATGGGATTCATCGAATAAGAACATCGTTTGATCTTATCTAAGTTGATCACTGTCTTACGATGCAGTGTCTCTAGACATTTTTATTTGTGTCATCTAGTTCTCTTATTAAATTCATCTTTTCCTTCTGAATGTCTAATTTTAGTGTATCAGTTTTTACTTGTAATTCCAATAAGTCTTTGTGCCACTGCTTTTTCTTATTATTCAACCATTTTAATGCTTTACCATATAGTTATGGCTTCAAAGTGTCCTATTATATATTTCAGAAACATCTTTAGCAAGGTTTATGTTTAAAAATGTTTGTATTTCTTTAACTTAAAATTCCTTAAAACTCTTCAGATTTGTTATGTATGAAGGTATTCTGGTTACAGTTATTCTTGGTTTTGTATTCAAGTCTAGGTCAAAAGTGTTTACGTTATGGTCTGACAATGGTCATGTGACTAGTTTGACTTTGTCCAGCTTTGAGTCTTGATTGCTTGATATGCATACTCTGACTTCTCGAATGCATGCCATAACAATGAGAATAATTTGCAAAGAATAAAGTATTAGGATCAGCATATTCATTAGTGTCTACAATGTTAAAAGTTTCAATAAAATCAGACAGTAGCTTAGATACTGTTTTCTTTCCTGTGTTTTTTGCACCAGTGTCCCCATCATTCATTATACATTTAAAGTCTCCTGCTATAATTATTTCCCCTTTAGCGTGATGCACAATATCTTCCAAGTGTTGTCTGGCTATTTTTCCATAGGGCTGCTATTCCTCTCTTTTGTTTATAATGAGAACTAACTAAAACTGTACAGCTATTCGTATTGATTTTATTTATGTTCTCTTTATAATGTGTTTCTTGTAGAAAAATAATCGGTGCATTAAACATTTTCAAATATTTCAGACTTCCCCTTTTACATTTATTAGTCAACCATTTACATTAATGGAAATACATTTCATAGTTAAATTATTATTAAAGAGTTAGTCATGTTTATATATTTTTACCAGTGAGGAAATCTGTTTAACTAGAGAGAAAGACTTATTGTCATTTGATGTATTACAGTAATTATAAGTCACAGACACTGAATAAAAAAGAAACTGAATAATAAAACATTAAAAATTGAGATAAAAAACAAACTAACACTCTTATGGGGAAACAAACCCCAGCTTTGAATAGACTAGCCATTCAAGTGTACCCTCTAACATTCCCTCAAAGAGTAATTTCTTAGCCCAGTTATCTAAATATTCTCTGTAACAGAAAGAAGCTTACTACGTCTTATATTCTTTTCATACAAATAATTTTTTTCACAATCTGAGTTAAAATCCAAGAGAATACTTTAAACATATTCATATTTACTATACTACTCATATTACTTTGACATTAAAATAGTGCAAATTACATTGACATTTAGTATTTACTTATAATATTCAACAGCTGCCCTTTAATCAAACTTGTTTTAGCAAAAGTGATCTAATATCTATCCTTCAGATTAGTGTAATTAAGTAGTAAATCTGTGCATACTTGGAAAAAAAAGTGACAAAATTCCATTTCTATAACTGAACTCACTGACGCTGCCAGTGTTATAGTATGTAGAAGTACTATCTGCTTCACATCATTCTCTTTTTGTATGTCATCCATTTAAGATAACCTCAAACATAATGTATCTCTTTTATAAGTTTACTGAATTACTTATTAATAAAACTCTCATTAACTATAGTTCAATTAGTACAGGTTTATATCTTTTTACGCAAATATTCCTTTAAGAAACTGAAAAATTCAACAGCTCATTCTTGACCTTTAACTAGAGTGCTTACATCATTCCTGGGCCGTTTAGTTTCATTTTTGTGCACTCGCATGGTTGCAAAGGAGTTTTCAGCTTCTAGAGTGATTAATAATGGAAAAATCCTAGGAACAAGAAAAAAAACTTTTCAGCTTGTGACTATGGCAAGAAGCAGAGGAACAAGTAAGCAATTTGAAAACTTTTAAACATGTTCCAAGCTTGTGGCTTGTTTAAGAACTGTTCCTCTCTCTCTAAGTGACTGTTTGTAAGCCAAAACAAGTCTCTGTACATTTAGAAAAAAAGTTTACATCCATCAGAAATGAGTTTTATTATAAATGTTGTGTCTTTCGGCTTTTCCCGGTTAGGGGTCGCCACAGCGGAACTCCGGTCCGCTAATGATTGGCAGTAGATTTTTACATGGCGAGTTGCCGGCCCTGACACACAACCTTCAATGAAGGTATGCCCATTCACGCATGTCTCCACACAGAAGACGCTCTAGCTGAGAATCGAACCGGACGTCTTACTGTGAGGCGACATCGCTACCGCAGCACCACCACCGCAGTAGTCTTATTATAAATGTAATAAATCTTATTAACTATTTCCCTTTGGGAAAAAACATGTATCCATGAATTACCATATAGGTGGCAGTACACTAAACACAGAAAGTGTGATAAGAGACTTAGGGACACAGGTGGACAGTGGTCTCACCTTCGATAATCACATCGCCACAACAGTCAGGAAATCCTTCTATGTGGCACACCTCATCACGAAGGGCTTTTCATCCAGAAAAAAGGAGGTCATTGTCCCACTGTACTCATCCCTCATTAGACCTATTATAGAATACAACGCCCCATTTGGTATGTACCTCTCAAGACATCTGCAACAACTGGAAAGGCCTCAGAAATACCTCACTAAAAGAATCATAGGCCTAAAGCAGATGCCCCACGCTGACCGCCTTAAAAACTCCAGCTATACTCTGTATATATCGTCTACTCAGAGGCGATCTCTGCTTAACATACAAGACCATGTCAAACCCAGAGCTGTTGGGCATGCTACACTTAAAGAAATCCCAATCCCTCAGAGCTACACGCTCCAGGGATCTAAACCTTGTCATCACAATAAATAAAACATGCTGGAGGGATAGGTTCCTGACCCAGAGACTCCCCAGACTCTGGAATAGATTGCCCATACATGTCAAGCAGAGTGCCTCTTTGGACCTCTTCAAGAGGAACCTTGACGATTGGATGGGAGAAACACCCAGGGATCACGTCAGTCGCCCTGCTAGACAGGGGTCCAGGAAAGTAAATAATGTGGGAAGAAATAGCCATATAGGCCCTAGGGCTGATGGCCTAGTACCAACCTATGAACCTAGAGAAGTAAAAAAAATATTCCTTATTGTGTTTTAAGTGTACATCAACCATGAAATTATTTAAGCCACAAAACATTCATAGAGAAACTTTGGAGACACAAGTACATAGCTTTTTATAAAGCTTAGAACATCTTGACACATCTATATTAATTTTGTATGTTCAAATCATTTAAATGTTCATTTAACTGTTTTCTTTAAGCCGTATCTAAGACTCTATATCTACAGTACACTAAATATACAGTGTGGTGTATTACTCAGAAGTTGTCATTTTCTTTTATATTCCTTCTTTTCTTTTTTACTTTATAAGCTTGCTTGAAACTATGTCAGCAAAACAAACTATTAATTGGTAAAAGCAGATAAATTACTGCTTTGTTTTATGTGTTACACTATTATCATCTACTTTATTAAAATATGTTATCGGTAGATTACTAGTTCAAGCATTTTTACACACACACACACATATATATATATATATATATATATATATATATATATATATGTCAAGTAGTAACAATGAAAGTAAAAAAAAATGTCTTTACCTTTTTCCCTTTTGTGATTGTAGTCTTGTAGTTAAAAGGCACTGATGTTCTTGTATATGTTAGGAAGCTTCATATATTTGCCGTTTAGTTGAAGTGTGATTCCCTTTAAATAATGTGTGTGTGCTGTAAAAGATGAAAATATGTAAAATAATATTTAAACGTTACTTGTCATTTTGTCTCCTCTTATGCTTTTTTTCCATTCATGCCTCTCTGCTTGATGTTTAAGGAAAAAAAACAGTCCAGTCCATTTCTTCTGTTTGATTTAAAGTTTTGTTAGATGTTAAAGATATAGCTGCATCCAATGTGTCAATGGTTTTGGCACCAACTGGAAAAAAAGATTTTAAGCCTTGCAGGAAATAGTAAATGAGCCTTGAATTGTCTCTACTTCAATTCTTTTAAGGGTAGACTTTCCTTTCTTTTACAGGTTACCGCTGATGAGTAATCATTGTCATATCTTATTATATTGTCTTTGAATTTGACAGGAAAGTCTGACCATGCAGTTTTACCACTAATTCCTTGTCCTGAGAAAAAATAAACCTGATTATTAATGATCTTGGACTTTCATTTGCTTTACTAGAGGGTGAAGGTACTGCCAGTGACCTACGGGCTCTTTCAATTCCTTACGAAAGTGACTAAGGTAAATTCAGAACATCTGGTAGCCAGGTTGTGGGAACATTTACCATACTGTCTCCCTCAGTCTTTTCTGGTAGCCCATAAATGCACAGGTTGTTTCTCCTTGATCTACTTTCTGCGTCATCTAGTTTATTTAGTAAAAAAGTATTTTGAGAGAAAACCAAGCTGATGTTCTTTTTCAGTGAGCCTATCTTCTATTTCATTTAGTGTATCTTCTTTTCTAACAATCCATATCTTATGCTGTATTACTAATTCTTCAAACTGCTCCACTTGTTTTGTACATTTTTCTTTAAAAGAGACAGGTTTATGGTCTACTTTGTCAAACTTCAAAGATAGATCCTGCATGGTAGATAAGTTTGTAGTTCCTTCTTCATTATCTGGTCATGTGAAGTGTTCTTTGAATAACTCATTCTGAAGAGAAATCAGAGCCTTTTCTGCTTGAATTTTGACAGAAAAATCAAAGAATTAAAATAAAGTAATCCAATGTAGACTACCAAAGACTATAGTAGAGGTTACTCAATGAGTTTTAGAAGTTTAGAAGCCAAAGTTTTTAAATATTTCTGTCAGAAATACTACCAAAATAGCAGACCTAAGAAAATGTGCTGTTAACCTGTCAGCATCCTGGCCATGCCCTTCACCTTTGCTATTTTTATGTGAGCGAATGTATGCATTCTGGAGATCTATGGAACTCATCAATTCACTCTCCTGAAGATAAAAAAGAATTGATTGCACCAAGACCATTTGAAAGAGGGTCTTTTCAACATTGTTTACTTAGGAAATTTAGGTCCAGGATGAGCCAGGGGTCTCTTGATTTCTTTGGAACCAAAAAGAATCTCAAATAAATTCCTGACCTGAGCTTGCCAAGCGGGACATCCTGGATAGCTCTTTTTTTGCAGAACAGAATGAGCCTCTCGCACAGTGGGTTTTGCCTGATCAGGTAGGGCATCTAGCATTTGAAGGGGGAGGCAGGGAATTGGAAACACGGAATGCGATAGTCTCTGGTTACAGTTCGCCTTCACAACTTGTTTCATGTGATAACACACCACTTAGTGCAGGTAAAGAGATATGCTCCTGCACAATGGAGCAGTTGGGCAGACCTTTAGAGATTCTGGGGATGTATGTCAGAAAAGGGGCCACAGAAACCCTGTTTTTTGTGTATCATGTCAGCTTCTGGGCCTGCATTCACTGAAGTGGCCATCTCTGTCTTGGCCACCTCTGTCAGAAAAAGAATCATACTGACTTCTGAAATCAGAGTGATCGAAGCCTCCTTTGTTTCAGTTGGAATGGGCACTGAGTGGTCTCGAACTTCACTTGCACTGCATAGTCTTACCATTCTGCTCACTCTCCTGCATTTTTTCCTTTACTGAGAAACCAAATAAGGTGGTACCTTCAAAGTGGGAGTTTATAAAGGATGCTTTAAAGATGGTATGAAATTGCACAGATGCAGCTATGCCTGGTGTTTCATAACTATGCCCACCCTGGCTTCTCTCACTGATCTATCTTCCACATGGTGCAATAGCCATATGGAGAGAACAGTAATATTAGACATGGTCGACAGAGTATCTTTAAAATGTTTATGTGACTCCAGAGTAACAGGATTCTTCAGAATGGAAAACACCTTTTTTTTAAAACAAGAAACATCTTTATTAAATTATTACTTATGAAACAGTCAATCATACATTTATATAAATGAAAAACCATATTGACATAATTCCAAATGCAAGCATTTTAAATCACAAATTATATTGACAACAAACATAATACACCAAATATAATCTACCCAATCATTGTCAAACATTACATACCTCATTATAGTCTTGTCTTCTTTTAAACCTCATTCCTTCCCTGTATGTATTTTTCCCACAATTCCCATTTTTCCCCAAGTAATTTACTCCAACCCTTTTTAAAGATCCAATTTCTAGCTGTTTTATCTCTGTTACTATATTCAATACTTCTAGTACAGTTGGTTTAGACTTTGATTTCCATTTTCTAGTAACTGGTTCTTTGACAGCCAACTTAATTAGACTCAGCAAGGCCTTACTATGTCTAGGCAATTCCAATTTTGTATCATAGCAAGGGAAAAATCACTTCCCTAGTTACACCAATTTGCCCACCCAGTGTCTCTAACAGAGTAGTCTGCAGAGAATCTTTAAAGACTGCCAACACATTATACTCCCAGAAAATATGTTCCCAATTACCTCTTTCTTCCCCATCACATCTCCAACATTTGCTGTCTACCTGATGAAAAGTTATCTGGAGTCTACCTGGGGTATACAAATAGCTATAAACATTTCCAAGAAAATATCTTAAATCTTCTAGGTTCTGTTGCATATTTGGGAGACATGCATATATCCCCCATTGTTCCTTTGTGCATTGCTTATCCAGTCTGTGACGCCCCTGCACTGGCCCAGTAATCAAGGAGCCTCAATGCTCACTAATGGCAGCAGTGAGGGATGTACACAATGCGAGGATTACAACTACACACACAGTAAAGTGCAGTTTCCCTTAACAGCATACAGAGATCACTGTCAGTCTGGGGCTGGTTTCACCCTCTTTCTCGAGATCCTCAATAAGACTCCCCCACTGGCACAGCTATAGGGTTAAGATCTCAGCCGAGTGGCCAAGCTAAAACCTCCAGCACCCTCTCTGTCCAACCAGTGCTTTGTGTCCCTGCCCAAGTAGCTGACAATGACACACTTTGAAATTTGATGGATATACAGACACACACAGACCTGGGAAAGGCTGGCACAGGTTTACTAGCTATGCTGCGTGGACTAGTCTAGTCCAGATGCAGATTTGCCGCATCCAGGACTGTTTGTAAGCTTCTGAGCTCCCCAAGCCTTTCTGTGTTGGAGGGACGCCTTCTACCTGATCAGTGGGAGTGGGAGTGGTAAGCACTAGGTAGCCTTATCTACCACAGGAGTGGTTTCTGGCCCAGAAATTGTAGTTTATTGGCTGTTTGGGCAGTTTTTCCATCTCTTTCAACTTTCTGGTTTAAAAGCCCATATTTCTGCTTGTTTCCCACCTTTCCTGTACCTAGTCTAGTCCAGATACAGATTTTCTGTATCCAGGACTGTTTGTAAGCTTCTGAGCCCCCCAAGCCTTTCTGTGTTGGAGGGAAGCATTACAGCTTATCAGTGGGAGTGATAAGCACTAGGTAGCCTATCTACCACAAGATCCAGGTACAGATTCTTAGTTTTAGCACTTGAATTTGGTTATTCATGCTCAGCACTTGTTCAGAACTTCTTAGCACTAAATAAGCTACAAATTACTAAAGCACTCAACCTTCCTCTTTACCTAGAGAAAAACAGGTCTTATACTCACTTTCTTCACTTGTCTAGAGGAAAGTAGTTTTTTATTCAGGCATGTCCAAGGGTCAACGCTCAGTGTTCTCTCTTGTCTATCTGATGAATCTGGGCATCTTGGGATAATGTAGCAATTGCCTCATGTACATAAACAACCCTCCTCCTACCACCCAACACCACAACCTGTCAGAGATGCACTTATCTAGCCAAACTGGAGGTAAACCTCTCTCCAACCAACACGTGAAAGAAAACAAAAGCTGGATAAACGCCTGGTATACACCTCAAGCGAAAAAAATGAAAAGAAAGCACTTACTCTTGTTTAATAAAGTGTGTGAAACTGCAAGTGAACCGTTTCCTACCTTGACTACTACATCTCAGTTACAACTTTTGGTTTTATAAAGGGCACTACTGTGAAGCTGCAAGTGATTTATTTCCTGACGTGGATTATTCCATTTTCATCTTCAGCTGTGGTCTAACCATTGGTCTTTTCATTTTTTTTCTCCCTCCAACCAAGACTGAACTTGACAGTCAAGAGGAGAAGGTAAACACTTGGACCACACCACACTTACCACACAGTCCCACTAAACCTACACCACCAAAATCCACACATAGAAACACAAAAATGTGGAGGCTCTCAATAATAAACTGCTCAAGCAACAGAGACCTTCAAAGCAGAAACGCAAGCAACCTCCACCCCCCAACACAACCCAAATGACACATAGCCCACAGACTCAGTGTGCTACTTAACCACAGCCCATAATGCAAAACATGCCCGACACACTAGTCATAGGTGACTCTATAGTCAGACACACTGATGTCCCACTCACCAGGCTAAACAAGGACAAGGTGTTTGTCAGCTGCCTGTTGGGTGCCAGGATCCGCCACATAGCCTACGCACTCAGGTCACTCCACAACAAGTACAAATATGACTCTGTCATTGTCCATGTTGGTGTGAATGACCTGAGACATACTTCCCTGGACTTCATGAAAAGAGACATAGAAGAGCTTTCCGATATTGTAGCCCAGACAGGTATGACCCTAGCCCGGAGGAGCATCCTGCCATCACCCAGAATACCTCAGTACAAGGACAAAATGATTGACTTCAACAATTGGCTAAACTTCTGGTGTCATTCTAAAAGGATCCAGTATCTGTCTGCCTGGGATGACATGGTCGACAGACCATGATGCTTTTCCAGAGATGGCATGCACCTGTCACCCCTGGGATTCCGGATACTGGCTAAGGCTCTTGCTGCCCCTATAGTGTATTTTTTAGGCAAGGTTCAAATGACAAATTCACCACCGTAACAGGAACAGGCAAGCAAAAAATAAGGGTAATGCTACTCAATGCTAGAAGTCTAAACCTCAAAATACACTCCCTCGAGGCACTCCTTAAAATGAAGAACATTGATATCTATGCAGTGACTAAGACCTGGTTCAAGGGTCCAGAGAGCACCCCTGCATTACCAGGCTATAACTCATACCACACTTTTCAGCCACCTAACCTGGACCGGAACACCAAAGGTGGAGGTGTGTCCATATTTATTAAGGATATCCACACCTCCAGGCTAGTTGCTCAACATAATGCAGCCGAGGTTATCCAAGTGCAACTAACTCTGGGCAAAACTGCAATCCAAAGTGTAGCTTGCTACAGATCCCCCACCATGCCCCAGGATTCCCACTCCTCTTTTCTTGATATACTGGAAAATATTAGGGTTCAACCAAACACCCTAATAATGGGCGATTTCAACTACCCCACCATTAACTGGGAAAACTACTCATGTACAAACTCCTTCACTCAACGCTTTCTGGAATTCATAAATTCCAATGCCCTGGATCAACTTATCCACACCCCCACCAGGGGCAACACTATCCTAGACCTAGTCTTTACCAACATGAGTGACCGGTGTTCCACACCTGAAATCAACTCCTCGTTGGTCAGATCCGAACATAAGCTAATCCCCCTTGATATCCGCATCCCGCCCTCACCCCCCCCATTAAGGAAATCATGGTAAAAAATTTCTCCAAAGCCAACTTCATGCTTAAGACAAAAGTGACGAACTTCATGACACCCATGCAGATGGACAATACAGTTACGACTGCTGAATCCTACACAAATGCACTCTATAAGCACTTACACGAGTGCATGGATCGTGATATCTCAAACAGAACCAAGACGATATCCTCCAAAAAAAAGGAAGCCAATCTGGTGGTCCCCTGCCATAAACAAACTCTACAACAGAAGGAAGAAACTGTTGCAAAAAAGAGTAAAATCCCATGAGTGGAGGAGTTCCCTGGTCAGCCTCAGTAAGAAGCGGAGACCCCTTATAAGATCCTCCAAAGCTAGCTACGAAAACAAAATCACCACTGATTCTAGGAACAACCACAAAGCACTCTATAGCTATGTCAAGAATCTCAGTGGCAAAACCCAGATCTGCTCTGAATTACAGCACAATGGCATGAACATTACAGAACCAACTGATATTGCCGACGTCCTGGCAGAATGGGTCCCTTTAGGGGGTGAGAGGGGGGTTAAAGTTAGCACTGAACCTATCTATACAGAAAGAATGCAGAGTCCCTGTAATCACAACTATGCAGGTAAAAGCCGCACTCTCTAAAGCCAAAAACACAGCATCCATGTGACCGGACAACATCCCAGGCTGCGTTTTACAATGAACTTCAGAATGAACTGGCTCCCCACCTAAGCACCATGTTCAATCAGTCTCACATCAGGCTTTGTGCCCACTGAATGGCACACAGTAACAGTTATCCCACTCCACAAAGGGGGAGCCACCACTGATCCCGGGAACTATCGCCCTATTAGCCTGATGAGCCTGGTCTGTACAGACATGGAATATACCATCATGAAACTCATAAACAAAGACATTGGTAACCTCCAAACTCTGGACTCCACCCAGTTCAGGTTTGTGAAAGGCAGATCATGCCTTCTGAACCTGATCGACTTCTTTGAGGCAGTCACCAAAGCTGTAGACAAGGGTAAGGTGGTTCACACAGCCTATCTTGACCTCGCCAAGGCTTTCGACATCATCTCCCATTCTGGAATTATAGCTAAACTCACTAAACTAGGTATAAATCCCTATGTCACAAGATGGGTTGCCAATTGGTTCACTGACAGAACCCACACTAAAAGTTGCAGACTCCAAACCTGACTGCAAACCAATGACAAGTGGAGTACCACAGGGTTCAGTCCTGGGGCCTCTCCTGTTTGGTATCTACTTCTCTGAAGTAGAGGCTAACACAGAAGGTCTTTGGCTAACAAAGTTCACAGATGACTGCAAACTAGGAACCATAGTTGAGTCCCCAAATGATGTGGACATCCTACACAAGGGCCTCACTGAGACAGATGCCTGGTGTCAGAGCCAAGGTCTCAAGCTCAATGCCAAAAAGTGCACTGTCATCCCCTTTGGTTAAAAACTCTGTACCCATGAACTACCACACAAGCGGCAGTATACTTAATGCCGAATGTGTGATAAGATACCTGGGGACCCAGGTGGACAGTAGTCTCTCCTTTGATAATCACTTCGCCATGGTAGTCAGGAAATCCTTCTATGTGGCATACCTCATCACAAAAGGGTTCTCATCTAGGAAAAAAAGAGGTCACTGTTCCCCTCTAATCAACACTCATTAGACCCATTACAGAGTACAATGCCCCTTTATGTATTTCACAAGACATCTGCAGCAGCTGGAAAGGCCACAGAAGTACCTCACAAAGAGGATTACTGGCCTCAAACAGATGCCCTACACTGACCATCTCAAAAACTCCAGCTTTACTCCATAGTATATCGCCTACTCCAAGGTGATCTCTACCTAACATATAAAGCTATGTCAAACCCAGAGTTGTTGGACATGCTACACCTAAAGAAATCCCAATCCCTCCGAGCTACATGCTCTAGGGACCTAAACCTTGTCACCACAATAAATAGGACATGCTGGAGGGATAGATTCCTGTCTCAGAGACTTCTCATACTCTGGAACAAGCTATCCATCTATGTCAAGCTAAGTTCCTCATTAGCACTCTTCAAAAAAAATTTGATAAGTGGATGGGAAATAGGAAATACACCCCGGGGATCACTTCGGTGGCTCTGCTCAACAGGGGCACAGGAAAATAAATTTCTTGGGTGGCGTAAGCCAGGGAACTTTGTTGGCTAGGCTTACTTAGGCCCTTGGGCCGATAGCCTAGTACCTACCTATGAACCTATGCCCCCTTCTGACCAAACTATAAGGTAGCACCAGCTGCCACCAGCCACCCTTACTTATCAACTACTATACGGTCCTTACAAAGGGTGTCCAATCCTATTGTGTAATGTTACTATTAATCCAAATGGTAGTCCAACAAAGCAAGGCTATTTAGGAGTGGTCTGTACAGTGCCACCAATTACATATGCAAGAACTCTCAGAGCTTAAATATGTCTCTCAAATATCAGTCCCAAAGGTTTAAATGTATTTAAACCTTCCAAAGACATGCATCTGGAGCATTTCTCCCCGGGCCTCCGCTGAAAACAGGCTCTGTGGAACCTAGTCGGACATTCCCGGTCAACAAATGTTAAATAAAAAAATAAAAATAAAAAAATTTAATAATAAATAATAAAAGAACAAGACAATTCTCAGAAAATAAACACAGTTACTTCAGAGTTCAAAATCACAGGAAATATTTTAAAACAACATTGCAGGACAGTTTCAAATAAATACAGAAAACATCTAAACTAATCTTTACTATATTCCTATCTATATCTAAAATAAATTAATTTTCCCTAGTTACTTACTATTAGCAAGGCAATTGCAGATGGTGATGATGAGGATGTTTCCAGGTCAGACACAAAATACAAAATCCCTGTCTCTCTCAGAGAGCTCTTAAATCAATATAAAGTTATGTCTTACCATAACATTCCATCTGTATTGTTGATCCTTGCTCAGTCATTACGTATAGGTATCGGTTCAGAGCTTGGAACCGAGCCGGCCATTTTGCAAGCTCGCGTCAGCTTCAAACTCTCGAGCTAAATTCTTACCCACAATTCCCCTCTCCCTGTTACCTCAGACTGAGTTTTCAAGTTAAAGAAGGTAGAGGCTACCTCTGGACAAATAACCTAAGATAACTGGATGGTGAGATCCACTAAAAACCACAGGAGGGGGAAAGGAGGGAGGGTCGTAATGACTGAACGAGGATCAACAATACAGACGGAATGTTATGGTAAGACATAACTTCTTTATTTGATATTGTTAATCCTCGTTCATTCCTTACATACGGGACAGAGTCCCCAGCTACCTCTATTCCTGGGAGGCTCTCATGGAAGGACATTCCTGAACATCATAGAACCGAAAGATGCTCTTCCCCTGGCCAAATCCAATTTGTAATGATTGATGAAAGTATGAGACGTAGCCCAAGTTCCAGCTGCACAGATGTCACGTAAAGAAGCTTTGGCATGGAAGGCAGCAGAAGTTGCCACCAACCTTGTTGAATGAGCTTTCATGGTAGTATGCAACGAAATGTTATGTTGTGTGTAAATAAAGGTCACACAGTCCTTCAACCATCTAGCTAATGTGACCTTAGCAACAGCCGATCCTAATCTAGGTCCAGAAAAGGCCAAACATAATTGGTCAGATTTATGAAAAGGTTTAGTCCTGTTTAGGTAAAAATGGATTTTCCTGTGAATATCAAGGGTATGTAGGCAATACTCTCCTCTGTTTGAATGGTTAGGAAAGAAAACTGGCAATTCAATGGCTTGATTAATGGACATTTCAGAGATCACTTTAGGCAGAAATGACGGATTAGTTCTCAGAAACACTCTATCTCTATGAATAATCAAGTATGGACTCTTCATACATAAAGCTTGAAGTTCAGAAATACGTCTGACAGAAGTAATAGTGACCAAAAACAAGGTTTTCCATGACAAATAGTTGAGGTCACAAGAAGAGGCTGGTTCAAAAGGTGCCATTGTCAGAGCTTGCAGAACTAATGATAAATCCCATGGTTGAATAGGTTCTCTAAAAGGTGGCTTCAGATGATTCACACCTTTTACGAAGGTCTTGCACAATTTATGAGACATAAGAGAGGAATCTTGGACACCCTCATGAAAATTAAAAATTGCAGCCAAATGAACTCTAATGGTAGAGGCCAATAGACCTGATTGAAACAGGTCAGCCAGATAGTCTAGTTTTATCAAGACTGGTGCTGAAAAGGGGTCTACTTGTTTATCTTTCAGCCAACAGGTAAATCTTTTCCACTTGCTCAGATAAGTAACTCTAGTGGAGGACTTATGAGAAGCAATAAGAATATCATGTACTGGTAAAGACAGATCATTCTATCTGGCAATCAAGGGAATTGGAGTAGACAAGCCGTTAGCTTCAAGCTGTTCAGGTTGAGATGAATCAGGTTCTGTGGGTGTGAGATCAACTCCGGGATTGGATGGAGGATCCATGGTCGATCTAGTAGGACAGGCTAAAGGAATGGGAACCAAATCTGTCATGGCCAATATGGTGCTATGAGGATTACCTTGCTCTTAAACTGCCGAGCTTTCTTCAGAAACTGGGGAATGAGAGGAAAGGATGGAAATGCAAAGAGAAGACCCGAGGGCCAACTGTGGACTAGAGCGTCCCTGGGTGACTGTCCCGGACGGGGAATCAGGGAGAAGTAGTTGCTGCATTTGTAGTTGACTGGGGATGCAAAGAGGTCGCAGCAAGGATGGCCCCAGCAGTGGAAGATCTCCGCCGCTATCAAGGGATTCAGGGACCACTCATGAGGTTGTAGAATGCACCTGCTGAGTCTGTCTGCTATCATGTTGGAACTTCCAGGAATGTGCGTTGCTAGAAGAAAATGGTTGGTAGCCATCACCCATTGCCATATCCTCATGGCCTCTCGACAAAGGGAGTAAGATTTGGTTCCACCTTGCTTGTTGATGTACCAGACCACCGCCATGTTGTCTGATTGAATCTCAATTGTCCCAGACGGCAGCAGGGGATGGAATGCTTGCAACACCAGAAGCACCGCCCTCAGCCCTAGAACATTTATATGCAGATGGGCCTCCAGTTGGGACCAAGTGCCTTGGACTGTCTGTCGCTGACATAGCCCCCCACCCCCACCCCATCAGGGAGGTGTCCGTGGTCACTGTGGCCTTGGGTTGCTGGGGGGAAAAAGGGCGAGACCATTGAGAGAGATTGTGTCTCATCCACCAATTTAAATCCTGTTTGCACCTGTGGGTTACTCGAATCATGGCTGAAAGAGGATGCCGAAAAGGATACCATTGGGTGGGCAGTAGCCATTGTAGAAGCTTCATGTGAAATCTGGCCAGGGGTACAATGGTGATGGAGGCCGTGGATTTTCCCTTTGAAAGGATTGGAATTAGTTGTTGCTTTATCCTTAAAATTCTGGAATAGCCGCTCTGCAGTTTTTTTGTGTCCAAGATAACCCCTATGAATTCTGTCAACTGAGATGGGGTGAGATTGGATTTTTGCCAGTTTATGGTTATGCCTAGCCTTTGAGCAGTGAGGAGAGAGTATGCCAGGGCTTTTTCCAGTAGATGTCTGGTGGGGGCAGAAATGAGCCAGTCGTCTAGGTACGGAAACACCTGGAATCCTTGAAGTCACAAGTGAGCTGTGACAACTGCCATGCACTTTGTGAACCCTCTGGCGGCTATAGAGAGTCCGAAGGGCAGTACTCTGAACTGGTAGTGACTGGCTCTCTCACGAAAGCGCAGAAATCTTCTTGATGGCCTGTCCACCTTTATGTGGTAGTACGCATCTTGAAGATCTATAATAGAGCACATCCAATCATCTTTTTCTAAAAGCGGGAGGATAGACTGTATAGTGACCATCCGGAACTTCTGTACTCTCACAAACTTGTTCAATACACTGAGGCCCAAAATTGGTCTTCAGTCCCCGGTTTTCTTTGGCACCAAAAATAGTCTTGAGTAGAATCCGGATCCTATATGGTCTGGAGGGACTATTTGGATGTCTCTTTTTCTTAGCAGCTTTTCTATCTGTAGTGCTGCTTCTTCCCTTTGACTGGGTGGAACATTGGGAAGATTTTTTGAAGGGACAAAGATCGAAGGGGATATGATAACCTCTGGTTATGATCCTTTGTATCCAAGAATTGTTTGTAATGGTTAGCCAGGCAGAAGGGTACAAGGAGAAACGTCCCCCAACCATCTCCAGAGGAAAGGAGTTGGACTGCTCTTCAGGAGCGCTGGTAGGCTTGACCAGGGGAAAGAATCCCTGGAACCCTGGTTACATGGTCCCCCTCTGCCCCGAAAGGAGCATCTTCCCTGTGAGTTTCCCCCTCTGCCTCTGGGGGAAAACTCGGACTGTGTGTCACGAAAAGGACCCTGAGATTAATTGAACTATTTCTTCCCACTCTTTTGGTTTCGGGAGAAAGCATGTTGAGGGGAAGAATAATGGACACCTATGGCAGAAAGGGTCTTACCATCTTCTTCACATCTGGCCAGTGTACTTTTAGCTTTGGGCTCAAACAACGAGCAGGGCTCAATGGGGGCATTAAGAAAGGATGACTTAAAAGGTTCCGTGAAGTTGCACAAGCACATCCAGGCATGTCGTCTCAAGACCGCAGCTGAACCTGCCATTCTAGCTGCTCCTTCTGATGCGTGAGATATCAATCGCATAGAGGAGTTAGATATAGACTCAATGGTGGCTAGCTGAGAGGCCACTTTGTCACGGACCTCATCAGACACTGCACCAGCCAAGGTTTCAGAGAGCTGAGAGACCAGATCCCTTTGAAGCCTGGTAAAATGTGCCACATAATTCAGGGACCTGATAGCAAGTGCGCTTCCCTATTTTGTCCAGGGCCCGGGACGCTCTGTTAGGCAGATGGACAGTCTGGCTTTCTTCTTCTGCCAGATCCTTTTTTGTTGCGGCCGCCACCACCAAAGCATCTACAGGAAGACCCTTGGACCAATGGGGATCTGAAGCTGGAGGGGACAAGATCTTATCAGGCCTCCGGGGAATAGCTTCAACAGTATCAGGGGCCTTCCAAGCACACTGCACGATGAACTTGACAAGTTCATTGGCAGGTGGAGTAACCCAGGAGGTAGGGGGCCGGGCGCGAAAAGCCTGCAGGAACACAGATTCCTCAGGGGTCAGATGACAGGGCTGCCGGTCGCCTTTCTGTTTCAGGATTTCAAGGATATCGCCAAAGGATACCTCAGAGGGTGACCGAGGGGATCCTTCCCCCTCATCGAAATCTGTATCTTCGGTGAGAGACTCCTCTGTGGAGTCCATGTGCTTCCTCTTACACAAACTTTGCCGGTGGACCTCCTCAGCATGAGAAGCTGGGGAAGACAATGGAAAAGGGGATTCCTGAGGGAATATGTCCTGAGGCCCTTGCACCCGGTGTCCACTAGGTGCGACTTGTGAAACCAGTGTACTAGAGGAGGGCGGAAGTATAGACAGTCCAGTATCACCAGCAGCAGCGAAAGCCTTCTCCATCAGTTGGAAGGCTGGTCCACCGGGAGAGGAGTGTATGTCGAGGACAGGGGGCACTTCTTCCCCAAGTAGCTCAGCCTGCCAACTTGGAGTCCCTGGATGGCTGTGTAGCAGCAAGCTATGTGTATCACAGCTGACATCCTGAGTCGTAACAAAACTTTCCTGCCACGAAGGTAACTACGGTTCCTTAGTGAGATCCATAAAGGGAACCGCAGAAGGGGTAGACTGTACTATAGCCATGGACTTCAAAGGTAATGAAGGAGGAGAATAAGAAAGTGTCTTTGGAGATGGGTGATCACCTCCCAAGGAAGGATAGTTCCTGGGGGGTGGAATACCTATGGCCAAGAATGCCTGGTCCACAAGACATAACACATCATGTTCAGAAAGACTTCTAGTGGATCTCACGGAGACTGGGGGAGAAACAGGCCTGTCCACAAAAGAAGCAGACTCGGTGCCCAGCTCGTCTGATCACACCGAGGACAACGGTGCCGAGAAAGACTGAACTACTGTAGTCTGCACCAAAGGAGTCATCGGTGCCGATGCCATTGTCTGCAACTGCTGAAACTGGAATCGACAAAACTGGAGTCAGTAATAAAGGCCTCGGTTCAGAGGAAGGTCTCGGAGCCGACGCGGTCAAGGTCTGCGCTGACTGAACGGTCGGTGCCGATACAGTGGTAAAGGTCTGAACCGAGGAGCCCTTCGGTGCCGATATGTAGAAGGCTGCAGGAGAGGACGGAGCCAAAATCACTAATGGAGCCGAAGGTCTGGGCACCAAAAGCACTGGGGCTGAATGACAGAGCTCTGGAGCCGAAATTTTAGCCTTTATAGATTTTGGTTGTTGAGAGTCCCTAGCTGGGGAAGAAGGCAAGGATTTAGCCTTTGTAGAAACATGCATTTTCTTATGGGCTTTAGGAGGGGTTGAGACCTCTGACCCAGAAATAGCCTCTGAAAAGGGAGATTTTAGAAGTCCCTTCAGTATCAGCCTATTTTTCTTTTCAAACAAAGTTCTATTAGAAAAGTTTTCACATATAGTACAAGGTGGTTCAACAGATAAATGGGAAGCTCCCAAACAATAAACACAAAGAGTGTGCCATCAGAAGTAGGCAGTTTGTGTCCACAATCAGAACACCGCTTAAACCCCGGACTACCCTTTTTATCTGCCATATTAACAAAAAGAAAAGTACCAACAATGGTACAAGAGAGTACCCGAAGGTATGAAAAAGAAAAGAAAGGGATTACCAACGATGGTAAGGAGAAATTACCTTGCGGTAAAAAGGGTAAGTAAAGGACAGAGAAGAAAATATGAAATTATGAACGCCAGATGCGATAGGGCAAGAGACAATCAAATATTAACTTTTTTGACAGAAAAGTAATTCGTAAAGCAATTAAACAACAATTGACTGTACTTAGCTCAAGAGAAGTAGCTTGACACGACCGGATGGCAACGCGGCAAACGAAATCTGAGGTAACAGGGAGAGGGGAACTATGGGTAAGAGTTTAGCTTGAGAGTTTGAAGCTGACATGAGCTTGGAAAATGGCCGGCTCGGTTCCGAGCTCGGAACCGATACCCATACGTAAGGAATGAACGAGGATTAACAATATCAGATCAAATATTACTGCTGGGTTAGCTTGGATGACATCACTTTTTGTCACCTGGCTTTCAGTTCCCAGGCTAAACCAGAAACTAATAGGATTTAACCTCTCTGTGTGAGAAATACATATCTCTCAGATCTTTGCAGATCTTGGAAGTCATAAAACAATAAAACACTTCAAAACAATGCAGAAGGCACGTTAGTTCTAGACATCCTGTCTCCTTGTTGCACTCAAACTAACTTTTATAACAATTTAATTTTAACTTATTTTCTTGAAGTTTTGCAAGTTAACTCTGTATATTCCACTTTCTAGTATTAAAACATACATTTGCACAGGTATATAGTTTATATACATTTCTTTTCTTTTCCAGTAGGGTACCCTGTGGACACATCCTTGAAGCTTAGTACTGTGCAAACCCTGTTCAACATACACTTCTGTAACAGTAGTTTAATATACACATAACATACAGTTTTGTATAAATCATATCAGTATTCACAAATAACAGAATTATTTATACAATTCCAGCTAGCTGGGCTGGCAATATTTCCTTCTGTTACATTTCTATAAAAATAATATTAATATTCACAAATGACAGAGAATTACTTACAAAATTCCAGCTGGCTGGGCTGGCAGCATTTTGGTTTATCACACACTCTCTCGTCCCAATCTTTTCTAACTTCCTCTGATTGATTCTTGCAGATATTATGCAACATTTTATAAGCTCTACTAATTATTCCTTTTTAAAACGCAGCTTCTATTGTAGATTCTACTAAAAACTCTACCATTGCTGGTCTTTCATTTAGGAGCCCCATTTCTTTCTCTTTGCCTACACTCTGATTATCAATCTTTGATAAAGAAGTCAATCTGTAACCTGCAGTCCAAATACATTCTTGGCATCTTCACATTCTATTACCTTTCCATCTCTAGTTACTTGCTAACAAATACCTTGGTTTCTTTGCCAGTTTTATCCAATAAATTCCATCCCCCCTCCTGCTTATCGTCTGTATCCCTAATTGCAGTCATCACTATTGGCAGAATATCCTTTCTCCATTCCCGTGTTGGCTTAGTTCTTAGAATACTTTCTGCTACTTTATGAATATGATATTCTGTATGATTATTGTTATTCTGCTTAATGATCTGCATCCAAAATTCCAGTTTCTTCTCATTTCTTGAGCTTCCCCCCTGTTTCATTATCATCCCTTTCCACTCTGAATGATAATTTTCTGCTTGTGCTATGTATATGAGCCTTAACTGGGTAGCTCTGAAATACCCCTTCAAATCGGATAATCCCAATCCAACCTGTTCTACTGGAATAATAAGTTTATCCCACTTGACTTATGCAGTCTTCCCTTCCCAGATAAAATCCTTCAGCTGTTTATTAATTGCTATCCATAACTTCTCCTCTGGTTGATAAACATATGCCCGGCCTGCGTATAAGACTAAAGGGACTAAAAACATTTTAACTGCTTGTATGTTACTATCCATATTCATAGAACAGTGCTTCCAACTTCTCAGTTTTTATATTATCTTTTGTTTTGTTTCTTCTCACATATCCTTAGCTGCCACACTGGAATAATTTTTAATCCATACTTCTAAATACTTCATTTTATCATGTCTCCAAAAATATGGATATTTGTGTGTGGGTACATAACTTACCACTACTGCCCTCGTTTTAGCTTCATTAATTTTGTATCATGAAAAGATTTGAAACTGTCTCAAAATGTTTCACAACACTACTGTAGTATCCTTTTCTGGTTTTGTCAGGTATAAAATAATATAATCTGCAAACAAAACCAGCTTTTCTTGATTACCATACCAATTATTATCCTTAAATGTCTGTGCTGCTTATTTTCTTTGCCAGTGGTTGTAATTATAATGCAAATAACAAAGGGGAAAAAGGACACCCCTGTCTGGTCCTCTGCTCAAGCAGAGATTATCAGAGAGGGCCCCATCCACTTAAATTTTTATCCCTGATCATTTGTATAGCCTCCTAAAAAAACTTATAATTTTATTAGGGAAAGCAAATGCTTCCATTGCCCTACTGATAAATTCTCAGCTTACTGTCAAATGCTTTCTCTTCATCAAACCCACCAACAGCAGTGGTATTTTCTTACATTCTGCTTTGGTCTGGATCATTAGTGTTCTGTTAATCTTGTCAAGTGTCTGCCTCCCCTTCACAAAACCACAGTGATACATATGTATCAACTTTGGCATCAATTTTGCCATTCTTTCAGCCATTATAGATGTAAACACTTTATAATCATGGTTAAAGTATTGAAATGGGCCTGCATGAAACTGGATCTGCAGGATCTTTACCCTCTTTAGGTATTACAGCTATCACCACTTTCTTCCAGGATATTGGTACTTCTCCTCCTCTTAAAATACTGTTAAACAAAATCTTCCAGACCTTTATCAGTTTTCCCCCACTAGCTTCCAAACTTCCACAGGAATGCCATCTATTCCTGGGGACCTTCCTGTAGATTGGTTATACATCACCATTTTTATGTCATCTCCTCCTATCCTAAATGTTAGTAAATGAGCATCATCTACCTCTAACTTTGGTATATTTAATTATTCCATAAACATTTCCATTTGTACCTTTTCTTGATTTCCATACTTCTCTGCTTTACGCAGACTTTCACAGAATTTCCAAAATATTTCTAGTACCTCTACAAGATCTTTTGTTACCTTCTTGTTATAGGCTCTCTAAGCTTGGTGAAAGCCCTTTCTACTTTGTTGCTCAAGTAGTCATGCTAAACGTTTTTGTGCTCTAGAGTTATCAGCAAAAACAGTTGCTTAAGAGCAAGTGTATCTCCTGTAGCATTGCAATTTGCAATCTACACTTTTTAATATAGTTCACTACTGTTCCTTTTTTGCATTTATCTGTAAGACCACTGGCATTTAAAGGCATTACAGAGCCATCATTGTATTAAAAAGTTATTATTCAAACCTTTTATGTATAACAGCTTTTTTGTTAAATATCTAGTTGCAGCTTTTGTGTTACATGCATGCATTATTTCACAAGTTGAACTTTTATACAATTTCTTGTCATATCCATTTGAGCCTATCATATCTTACAATACTTTTTGTTTTATTGAAAACCCTCAAAAATAAAAACACACACACCCCTATACCCCCTAAAATTGATTAACTTACTACTAACATAAAAAACTATGTACATCTTCAAATATTTAAGTTTTACCCTCATAATAGGAACAAATGTTCCAAACTGACAGCCACACTCATAGATTTGAGTTAACCTAAAGAAAGGTTATCCATGCTAAAACACATGGTGCAGCCTGTGCTTCTACTAAGTGCTATCTGTTTTTTGTCTTGTTTTTATAGCTCTCCCAGCTGGGAAAACACATGAATGCTTTCAGAAAACATTTCCAAGCCAATTTCTCTATCAGATGATATGAGGACCAGGTGCAGAATCGCTAATAAGCATACATTTATTTGCTTAAAAAATCCTTATAATATTCAATATTATTTTTCATTTACTTGCTTTCTCTTAAAACTCATTACTAGATCACGCTAAGAGCCTTAATCCAGTCATTCAGCCGTGCAAGAATTAGAAAAAGCATATTATTTTTTCTTTTGTCATGCTCTTTTAACCAGACTTTTTTTTACACTGTAGTGACTACATTTCTTAAACATGAACAAGGAGAAAGAGAGAAGAAAGAAAAAAAAACATAAAACAGAAGCATCTGTTTACAACAGTACCCCTATTACACACAAAAGCAACTAAAAACTTTAGAGAATACAAAAAAATCATATATTATAAAAATAGTACTATTAAGAAAAATTTTCCCTACTCTTCCCCTCCCCCAAGTATTTTTATGAACATTAATGACATGAAGTAGGGGATATGCTTTAGAGACCCCCACAAGTCACATATTTCCAGATTTTCTTGTTCTGTTATATTATACAAATTTAATTATTGCTTTGTAATCCTACATTTATCAATCTCCAAGTTAATGGTTTTATTCCTGTTCATCTCCATCTCCAAAATCATGTCTCTGCTTCCTTTCCAATGAACTATTCTTGTCAACTGTCATGCTCCCTTCCTTCTCTCCAGCATTCTCCATTGAAACACTGGAAAATACTTCTCTGGGACAGTCTCTCTGTGGTCTTTATTGCCAGAAGAACAAGAAGTAGAACACAGCCTGCTTTTTGTTGGACAAACTTTTGTATTTCCTCCTTAGCATGTACTTTATCAAAAAATTATTTTGTCCCTCCAGGGAAGAATATTCTGAAGCTAGCTAGGTACAGCAGTTTGAATCTCACTCCTGCTTCTCGTCATTCTCTGAATAGTGGAATAAATTTACTCTTTTTTGCTTGGTGTACAATGAGTAATCATTCTCCACAAACACTACTACCGTCTCCCATTTTTAGTACTTTGTCCTTCTGCCACAGTTTTGTCAGAATCAACTCCTTCTGCTGGTAGGATTGCAACTTTAAGGTCTAGATTGCTTTCTCATAGCTAGATTTTGGATTATACACACAAGGTGCCCTTTCAATCAACAACTCCTGCTATGGAATACTAGCCCAGTTGTTTATTTGTGCTTTTATAAAACGAGTACAGTCTGCTCCTTCCAGCTTCTCTGGTACAGCTGAAAAATCTCTGGTTTTCTCTAAGAGTTCTGTCCTCTAATTATATTATTTTTTGAAACATCTCTTCTTGAGCAGTCTCATATTCAGCCTGCCTTTACTTCACTTTGACCTGTGATCTGTGCAATTTTATCACCTCATCTGATTATCTGTTTAAATCTTCCTCCATTTTTCCAGCCTTTTGTTGTTTGAGTTCATATTCTCCCCATAAGTGTTTTGATTAACCAGGTTTGTGTTCAGTTATCTTATGGTTTCCTCTAGGTTACTGGAAGTCATGTTTGGAGATTGCATTGCTTTTTGCTGAACAGCTGCAGTACTTTCCCAGTCAGTGTTTTTTCATCACTTTTTGTAGCTGCTTTTCCTTCAGGCACTCTATTTCTTTTTTCCTGGCATCCAGGCAGTGAACGTGCTAGACTGTTACTGAAATTCACTAGCCTTCTCTGCTGAGTTTCTGTTTTCACACAGAGAGAAAGAGAATTATGCTATTACTCAATGTGCAACCATCTTGGAAGTCTTCATCTAATGATGACTTGAACAGAAATTATGATTAAGGAAAGAAATTCATTGGTATTATTCAACTTTAGTTTTCCTTGCATCCTTCCAATAACACCTTTCCTGACCAGACAGCACAGTGATAAACATTTAGAAAATAACTGAATTAAGCCAGGGGCCCCAGAAGCCATAGGGTTATAGATGCTCTAGGATGCATTTTAGAGCATTTTCTCAACCTTTTAATCCAATGGTTACCTAAACAAAAATCATAAGAAAATAGTTTGTCTGATTTTTTTTCTTTCAAGGAAGTCGTACGTTGTGCCTAAGGCTTAATGTACAAAGTTGACAAAATAATTGTTTACAATAAACAAGCCAATTTTTATGAAGATACAGAAGCCCATCTGAGAATACTGCTTGCCTCCCTACCCCACAAAAGACATTCGCTGCCTGTGTGTCCCTCTAATGTTAGACTGGGCTGACAGCAGAGGTTTAAATGGCCACAGTCCTGTATTTCAAGTGACTCCTGTCATACATACACATAGCATACCTCCTCACTCCACCTCTAACTCTCAAAGGCAGCCACTTGTATAAGTGCCCAATGTGTTATTGAGATGAAAGTGAAAAAATAATGATTACAGCCATAGATTTCACTTTGTTGTTCCTAGGCAGTACACTGCCCCATATACAAGCTATAGTAACTTTCTTTGTACACCTCTGAGGTCTTTGAGAAGCGTAAAAGAAAGAATGAGCACACTGTACCCAGCCCAACACAAGCTATCATGACTTCTTGTGCACACCTCTAAGGTTTGACTGATGAAAATGGAAGCAGTAATGACCACACAATCACCTCTAAGGTTTGACTGATGAAAATGGAAGCAGTAATGACCACACAATCCCCCCACCCTCACAAAACCTTTAGAAACCTTCTGTATACACACATCTAAGCAGGGCTGACTTTAGAATATGTGTGGTTTAAAGCAAAAGACATCACTAAGTACAAGTCAAAATCTGTTTACACAGTCTAGGGAGTGATAGCCACCAGACTCATAGAAGATACAAGTGTCTGAATGTTCTGCAATACATTTTATGCCTTACTTTTTAAATATGATTACTTGTTAACTGCATTTCTACTGATACCCAAAAGAGTAGCGTGTGTGTGTGTCCAGAATTATTGGGTGCATGCACAGATGTAAAAAAAATCTGTGATTTTACTCACAAAAAAAACACGTAAGCCATAGTAATACCAGTTTTGCACTTATTTCAGCAAATAGCAATACACTATGTAAGACTGGTACTAACGCATCAGATCACTGATTGTTGTGTTGCAGTCATCAAAGAACAGCAGGGCTAATTCACTTTTATTTACCTCTCTGAGGAGCAGTGCATATTTGTCAGTGTACCCGATTTCACAGACAGTCTCTGATTTTGCCTCATATTTTGCTCTGTCCCTCGAGTAAACTTTGATTTGCTAAAAAATCACTCAGGATTACAGTCAATAAATCCAAAGACAAGAGTTTCACACTTCTTGTTGTCCAAAAATGCAAGCCAATGCAATATGTATTATTCTGTTAACTTTCTGTAAGTGAATTAGAGTAATTTTTAAAATGTCTTCCTGATTTTGCGACTTTATTCTGCTATTATATTTGGCTTTGCCCAGAATTCTTGAGCACAGAAGTGCAGAGCTGCAGTAGCTGATGTTCAGACAGTATTTATAAAACTCCCTGAAAGAGAAAACCATCCCTGGAATTTGGAAACATCAGGTCTTCTTAAAACCCAAGGTATGCACTGAGATCAGTCACTCTGGGGTGCTGATCTCTATAGTGCTTACCATGTTGATTACCAGTTTTTTCCTAACAGGGTCATATCAGAGCCCTTTTCAGTTAATTAGCATAAGCAGAAAATTAATACAGTTTTTTTCTCCTCATTTTCCACAACAAGCAGCAGCATTTGTGGGTCCCCCACACAGTCAAGGATGATTAAGGGCCAGTCCTGTAGCAATGGGTATTGCAAACATCTAAAGCTGGCTATATTGTTAGTTTTAGTGGAGAGAATGTCCACCAGCAGAATTTAACTAAGGCAGGAGTACTATGTCAGTGGTAAAATATTTAATGGAATTGTGAAGCCTGTTACTTGACAAAACACTGCTACTATAACCAGAGATATTTATGTCTCTTTTAAAATTCAAAGATTGTTTGTGTCTTTCGGCTTTTCCCGGTTAGGGGTCGCCACAGCGGAACTCCGGTCTGCTAATGATTGGTAGTGGATTTTTACATACCGGGTTACCAGCCCTGATGCACAACCTTCAAAGAAGGCACGCCCCATTCACGTATGCCTCCACACACAAGACGCTCTAGCTGAGAATCGAACGGGGCAACGTCTTGCTATGAGGTGACAACGCTACCGCAGCACCACAAAAGAGTTATTACTACTCACCTGGTTTACTGTGTACACAAGATTGCTGTACTAGCTTTTGTTGGTTTAACAGACATGTTACAAAATATCAAGACAAGATAAATTGCTGTGGTCAGGGGGCCCCCAGCGACAAGGTTCCCTGGTGCCTAAAATCAGCTATGGATAGCTGTGACAAAATACATGGTAAACATCAGTCATGTCCATGATGGGCATAGTTTGGGAGTGAACATAGTGACGGCCGTCATAATGGGGGTGGTGCTGTTACTACTCAATTGCTGCAAATGCAGAATGGAATCTGAATGCTGATAGCCTGGGTATATAAAATATGGGGGCTTGTTAAGGCAATTCAGATCATTGCCAAGTTGTGTGCATGTGTGTGTGTGTGCACGTGTGTCACTCTCTCTCTCTCTCTCTCACACACACACACACACACACACAAAGGATGTATTCGACTACTGCATTACCCACAGTAGTAGTATAAAATTTCCAGGATACAAGGAGTGACACTGTGGTCTGTGAGATACAGCCACACCATATGATATACATCATATATCATATTTTATATATATATATATATATATATATATATATATATATATATATATATATCTTATATAATATTACCATATACATTATGATGATTTACTTTTAGTGAGCACCTCACGAGTCAGGAATCCTAGCCATCATCTGTAATGATTAGCTATCCAATCTTCTATCATGATACTGATATAAAAGCTTTGAGCTTGACTTTGCTGGAAAACTTAATGAAACAGCACAGCACAGAGTTTTTGACATTCACTTAGGAATAGTCAGAATCAAAAGGACTACATTTACAAGACTGTCATTACTAAGATTTACAACAATGATGCTGGTATTCAAAACTCCTACCGAGTTGCCTAATCCTGTACTCTTACACTAAACTGGCAGGCTTTCACATAAACTGTGAAACGCAGTCTAAAAAGGCATGATTATCTCATTTTCAGCAGCAAAAAAGCCAGGCCATTCTCCTAAGAAAACATACATCAAGTCAGAAGTTTCTAACATCAAACAAACTGATTATCAAGCAAGAATTCATAATGTGGAGAATGAGGCATAGTAACCCTTGTATCAACAGGGAGACTTGAAAATGGTGTTTAGTCTGGGCAGGATTTTGTCCCTCTAAGTTGACAAGTTCAAGTCAGTCTAATACAATTCTATGGCATTCCAACAGCATTTCTGCAACAGCACTGCAACCCAGTTATTGCCAGCAATGTCCTGCAAAACTCACAGAGCTCTTGAAGATAAATATCAAAGAAATACGTGGCTGGTGTAGGACACTTTCTGATACTTTTTCTTCTACCTTGTGCCTGCTATGTGTAAAGCTCCCACTATGGCTATGCCCACTTGTTCCCTATCACTGGGGAAAAACTGTATACCATAAAATCATCACCCAGGCAGCCACTAAGCATTTTTCTATTTTCTATTGCTAACCATTCCCTAGTACTAATGGGTACCCCTGCAGAAATGAGGGCCTACTATACTTTCCTTGTTTTTGCGATACTACAAGAAGTCTCCCATAACTGACTCAGCTTGACAGATGTAAGCATACATCCCTGCTCTATATATTGCAAGCCAGCAAGTCATACAACTCTCTCAAGTAGATGTTGTCACAACAAGAAATCAAGTGTCATCAGCATCTCCCTACTACCTTCATGTGGCTCCATGGCACAGACAAACAGACAGAATCCTAAAATGGACTGGAGTTTGATTAGTGGCCCAAATATTGCAGCAGCAAAGTGGGGGGGGGGGCATGGCCCAATCACCTCTCCCAGAGAGAGAGCAGGGGCTTGTTTACACTTGGATGTACATTGAATAGTGTGATTTCCTTCACAGAGACCAGAAAGACACCACCACCGTTTGCATAAGGGGCAGGGCTACTTGGAGACAGAAAGCCCTTTGCAGAACTCCTCTGCAGACAGGCCATTACATGCCCCCTTCTTCAGTGCCTTGCCAGGTGTATGGAAGATTAGGGCCAGGAGACAACTCAAAAACCTCCCAACCACCTCCTGATGGCTTTTACCTGGTGAAAGGAACGAATGGAATGATTGACCAAGAGAGAGTCTGATTGTTGGCAGGCAGTGAGAGGTGAAAAGTTGCAAAGAAAAAAAAAAAAAGCCACACTCTTCCTCTTTAGCTCTTTTAGGCCCAGGTCACTAATGCATCTGGGCTCACTTCAATCATAGTTGGCACTCTATCAGTCTCTGTCATGAAGCCAACTGTTACAGGATGCTCTCAAAGATGGTTCTCTTCTGGCAGCTGAAGCTAACTCTCAAACTCAGTTCCTCAGCACGGTAGATGCAAGCATGATCCCTACAGCACAATGGACTAAACTGTGTAGTACATTTTCCTGCAGCAATTTTGTAACAGATCTTTTTAGAAACTGTACATTGAGAATTCTTAATTAAACACCCTCAGAACCCACATGTACAAAAAATGTATAATACAGCCAGTCTGGTGAGGTAGTAAAGAGATTAAGTCCAAACTATGGCCCAGGTAACCAAAAATTGATTAGTGGCTTGGGCATCTGTCAGAGCTGACAGGGAAGATACACATACCTATCTTGGGGGTGAAGGGCCATAATGGCAAGGGCAGATAATTCTTCATGCCCTGGTAGAGGTTGAGAGTTGAAACAATTGCTGCCATGGTCATTGAGAGGACTGTGGAGGCATGGCTACCCTAGGGCCTGTGTCAAGCACAACCTCAGCAAGATGCTTCTTGTTGCTTGACCTAGTGTACTAACGACAGTCTGCATGTTGTGAGTAGGGCCTAGAAAAAGCCCTCGTGCACATGGCAGCATACGTGACACTGCTGGTTTCCGATTCTCTCCACCACCCAAGCCAATGGCTCCAATTACCTTTCCCACCCTGATTTTGACAGGTTCTGCTGGGAAGGATAACAACTAGCTACGTGTGATCTCACACTTTCGTAACTCATCAGGGGGGCAATACTGAGCATGGAGGTCAGGAGCAAAACTGGAGCAGCTGAGGGCTAGTTGGGAGTGTGCTAAGGGACCCAAAAGGTATATATGTAGATAAGGCAAGATTCAGAACACAGCATAGCATACAAAATATTGGGAACCACACCAGAAAAGTATTGGATATCTTTTCTAAAACAATATTATTTCAGTTGGTCTGTTGATTTCCTTACACAGCTATCATTGTATTTTAATGAACTAAAGTGACTTACTATAAGACATCAAACATATATGCAAAATGTTATGTAACTGAAAAGCGCAGCTGTTTTGGACATGCATGCAAAATTCCATATTCTTCCCCTCAAAGAAGACAAGAACACACTTAGAAATACCAAAGTGACTGCAGAAGAGACAAAATAAAATAAAATACAGATGCAGTCTTGCTATTTAGACAATAACACAGTCTATTAAAAAGCTCTTTTTAACACGAAAGAGATGTCATGCTATAAAAAAGTAAATATGTGCCTGTTACACTAATCTGGGTGAAGAAGTCATTCCAGGAATGCTTTCAATTTTGAATAGATTCACAAACACAATTTCTGGCTCCTTCAGTGAAACAGGAAATTGAAGAAAATGTCATCTAGCAGACTACTTAAATGCGTAGATGCAGCTATGAAGACAATGTCACACAACAAAAACTCTAATGATTTAACTCTTCCAGATATTGATTCATCTATGTTTTCTGAAGTCCCCTGACACTATTATCAGTACATGGACTTTTCTTACAAAGCCACCTATCATTGTATATACAAACCATCTGATCAAGTAAACCCAACTGTCAAAGGTACATAACCTTATTTCAGACAAATCTTTTACTGCCTGTGGCCCTGTTACTACTAATGACTTTGCCCAAAAATTCCTACAACCTCCCACACTCCCACCTCTACAATCCATTAACGTCTAGCAACAGTACTTACCCATGAGAGAATTTTGACTTTCCATATTTCTACTTTAAAGCAATTCCCCTAAAATGACATTTGCATACTACCAACCAGACTAGGTAAAAGAGTACTACCCAAAGATTGCCATATCCTATGTTCTTCATTCATTAAGCAATGCAAAGACTACATTATACAAACCCCGACTTCACTGTGCACTTTCATACATCTAGAAGCATAAAACAATCAGACCCCGGCAATAAAACACAAACACTTTAGGCCAATTTCTAATTTCAAGACTTGGTATAAAGCTAGGAATGCTACTGTGAAACAATTAAACTTGGTATAAAGCTATCAAGATGGTGTCAAAGTCTACATGAAACGGTACAGAATGTTACCTATGTTATATATGTTAATCACAAGTTTTTACATTTTGAGCTTTTTTGCTACACTAACTATAACTATATAATTAACTGCAAAACATTTTACTAGACTGACTGTACACAAAACAGTTTTTTTAACTTCTTCTGAATTCTGAGCTATGCTTAAAATAGATCTTCAATATGTCTCAGTTAAACATACACCCTTAATGACTTGGGTCTGCAGTTACTCCACAAAGCATTCTGCCTAGCAGATGAACAATTAGTGACAATGATTTTAGCTTGCAACCAACCTCTCTTTTCTATTTCTTTCTCCAATCATGTACCAAAAAGATTCTCTTCTTAAGGTCCAGTGTGGTCCTCATCTGTATATCTTTGCTCTTCTGCAGTATGGTTGGCCACCATTGAATCTGATATCTCACTTAACATGCTGAACTACTATAGTACAGAATAATCATCAGGGAAACCAATATCCTGTACAGGCTTGTAAGGCAAGAAGAAACACTGTTCTAAGCCTGTAACAGCTGCTCAAATGAGCCAAGTAAACTTGCCGGGACTTTGGTGTCACCTGCATATTCAAGAGGCACCTAGCAATTCTCCTTGAAAGCTACCAATGTCCTGATGGGTATCTTATAGGACAGTCATGATCTGCTCAGCTCAGTGCCATATCTGCCAGTTCACATTCACACTATGGAATAACATCTGCAAAAAACTCTGTAGGTTAGTCTTTATTTGGTACAGTGCCAGGCATTATTACATGCTGTTTAATAAACGTACCTACTTTGCCTTATTGTTCCTGCATGATTTCTATTTAAAAGTGTTGGTTTATAATACAATGGACAAACATGGGCCACACTTCACCTAAATAGAGAGCCACGAGTTCTCAGTTCTCCCAAAACGATGATGCCTTCACTACAGTGTGCTAATAAATCTATCAAACCTAAAATCAAATCTGATCTAGGGTTGGAGATTCTGCTGACGTTTCTCTGTTAAATGTTTCTCTTGGCTCAAGTAATCATTAATCATGTTTATTACATTCTGCACTGCTAGGGCTTATTCTAAAATGTAAGCCAAAAAAAAACGAATGACATCTACCTTCTACACCAAATCTTCCTGTCATAATAAATGTCGGTACTTACGTATTATCGCAACCAGATTTTTGCGCTAATGCTGGTTGCTTCTGTTTAGGTCAAATGGTAGCACTGCAGTGTTATGAAGGTTAGAGACATGTGTTCTGTAATGTTTTTTTTACTTTTAGGAAGCTTTATCATTGAAACAGCTCATAAGATAAGGTTCAAAAACAGGTTTCCCCTTTTACCGCCAGCATCTCCTGTCAGTTAAGAGAGTCCCATTCTACTGCGAACGTGTTCCTTCCACATGCTGTAGTCGGTGAAGAAGGAAATCTCTGTTTTCAAACCTGTATTATTTATCAGCCATTTCAGTGATGAAGCTACCCAAGTCCACCAAACCTGTTTCTAACCTTCATAATACTGTCGTACATGATCCAAAAAAAAAACAAAAAGGTAAAGCCTAAGAAGTAGTAGTCCTTCATCAAAAGGAACTGTAGTACAAAGTAATCCATTCCACAGATCGTACGCTAACTCCTGCATTCCTTTCAGCCTCAACACAGGTACACACACGCAACCGCTGCGACCGCTGAATTCAATGCTGGATGTCTTTACAGGACACTACCCACACACCTCAAAACTATGTCTTACTAGTTTTTTTAAAACCCCTACCGATATCCCCAACAGACCTTCTGCTAGTCTACCCTTCGATATCACACTTCAGTGAGGCCATTTCAGTAAAAGTGAAGAAAGTAAAAGAGGTCGCAAAATCTAGTTGTGATAATACGCAAGTACCTAAATGTCATAATAAACTGGATTATATTTATATTCCAGTGCAGGCTGTTATCCTGATTCTGAGTTTGACTTTCCAAATTTATCCTTTTCCCTAACCTTTTCTGGTCATACTTGACATCCTTCATGAATCACACAATTTTGTTTCCAGTTATATCTAAACCTCGGCTTCAATGCTGCTTCTTTTATCTAACACTAAAATCATTACATTAATTATATGCTCTTCCAACAGCACTACTAACTAGCTTTATCCTACTGCCCCAGGTCTGACATTCTCAGTCTCCATTCCTCTGCTGTGTTATTATAAGTACGTCAACCCAGCCAAAGAGTGCTCCTGGGTCACCACCTCTGACAAGAAGCATGTAAAGATAAATTGCATCATTTTTGAAGCTCCAATCACAGTGCAAGTGCTTTAGTGGTTGTGGCAAATATTAACACTCTGTAGTAGTATTGTATTCTTTCCTAGTTTCTCTCCTTTCTCCCATAATTTTTACTCATAACACATCTCTATTATAACATGCTTTAAGAACAAATTAAAAGATTATCTGTAAACAACATGACTGCTAGTGGCTCAAAAAGCAGCACACTTACCTTTGATGTTGGAAGACCACAAGAATGTGGGTTCTTCTATATCACGTGCTTGGATTCATTTTGTGTAGCACAGGGGTCTGCAACCTGCGGCTCTGGAGCCGCATGTGGCTCTTCCACCCTTCTTCAGTGGCACCCTGTAGTTTTGAAAAATAATGGCCACTATACTGCGCTCCCTGTAGCTTTGAAAAATAATGGCCACTATACTGCACAACACACACACACACACACACACACACACACACAAAAGAGTGATCAAGCGATGGATTTTAAATATTGCTCTTATAAACTTGCTAGAATAACAAGATTTCTGTTACATGCATTCCACACAAACTGAGAGCGATAGAGTGCTCCTCTGGCAGCAGTGGCATCTCCCGAAAGGTTTCCATACCTTTCATACCTCTCAAAGTCTTACCACAAGAAATCTGGACAGTCACAAATAAAGGGAAACAAAAATAGGGACGGACTTTATTGTCCTTATAAACTCAGAAACTTGCTACAATAACATGGTTTCTGTTAACATGCGTGCGCGCGCGCGCACACACACACACACACACACACACACACACACACACACACACACACACACACACACACACACACACACACACACACACACACACACACACACACCTCAACTGTGTAGATTTTTGCAGAATGCCATGACTTTTGCCTCATATTCTTGGTCTGTTTCTCATAAAATTGTAGTTTTCTGGCAAATCATTGAGGGCTGAAGTCACAAAAAATAGAGGCATTTGAGTTTCAGACTCCATACCCTTCAGAAAATTCATGCTAATGCAAAATCTGTTCTATCAACTTTCTAACTTTGTAAGAGCAATATTTAAAAAGTGCCCCTATTTGTGGGCCTTTGGGCCCCATTATTTATGGCTTTGTCCAGGTTTCTTGTTCTAAGAGGTCAAGATACACACACACAGAGCGATCGAGCAATCCCAGCAAAGGAACAAAAATAGGGACAGATTTTAAATATTGCTCTTATAAACTTAGTTCTTTTATATTTAGTACAATAACTGCATATAAAACTTTATATGCTATGTTGTCTTCATTTTAGGGGTCAAATAGGTTTTGTGGTTCCTAATGAAGTTTATTTGGTGGGAGAGGGGCCAAAATGGCTCTTTTGATAGTGAAGGTTGCAGACCCCTGGTCTAGCAAGTAGTACTAAGGAGCAAGGCTATGCACTGTAAATGATGTTCTTCCTTTTGTGGTTTTGATTCCCACAGCTTCCACTTGCTTCTGAGCAAGTCATTTAACCAGACAAAGGTATGGGTTAAGTTGGGCTAGGCTCCACAATGGCCTCCTGGACTGCAGAGCTAGTAATTACTTATGAATCTATGAACCTACAGAACATTACTGCATTTCTGAGTTACTGCTTAAACTCCTGTATTAATTTTACAATGTTATTTCAACATCATACTAGGCTCTGCAAGATCCATTTGTAACACCTAGCCTAGATGAAAACTTTGCTTATACTACTTTTCACTGCACTGCATTATATATACAAACTGTTGGGTCTTCTCAAATCATTGCTGTAAAGGCCTCTTTATCAGTTCATCTACCAAGCTAATGGGAAATATATATATATATATATATATATATATATAGATCGATTTACATGTATAAATAAACACACACACACACATACACGAGTAAATTACAAAATGCAGATGTGCAAAAACACTGATGCACTTTACATAGATTCCAGGATACCAATTAGGGTTACTTGGCCAAAAGAAAAAAAAAAACTTGCTGAAATTACACTGATCTCAAAAGGAAAACAAACGGTTGGTCTCCTTTTGTGATCGGTGAAACAAACAAGCAAATATCTGACCACCGACTTGCAGGCACAATGCTGGCTGCTTGCACAGTGGTAATGTTAGAGAAAGGGTTTTTAGTAGCCTTATATGCTAACCTAACCCCACCCCTGACTCAACCCCAACCCTATACATTACATTACTGAAAACATGTAAACACTTCACACACAGCAGTATGCATGCACAGCATAAACTACTCCTTTCCTAGCCCTTACTATAAACAGGTGAACATTTGCTCACATATTCACACTTCCAATGCCAAAACTTTCAGATACCATCCATTCCCCGTGTACCACTACTGCATGTACTCCTTTCACTCAGTTCTGCACTTGACTATCACTGGATTCAACTACTTCTCATAACAGAAACAGTTGTCAACATGTAGTAGATAAAGTGTACCTTAGGCCCTGGGTGGTTTGAAACTACAATTCAGTTTCTACCCATAGTGGCTTACCCTTAATGCTTATATACAAGCATTATCCCTGAAGGATTCCAATGTGAGTTTAGGTGTTTAGCTACACAATACATACCTTTTCCTCTTCTTCTTACCTACTCAACAGTAAATCTCTAAGTCACACACGCACAGTCTTCAATGCCCTCCGGACATCTGCTTAAACAGTCTACATTCTTTATAAATGTCATTGCAGCTGATCTCTCCCCTACCAGTGAATAAAAAGCTATCCTTCCTAGATAATATTCTAATATTAATAACACCAGGATCATGGCAAGTTTGAAAAAATAATCAGTACATCGTATTGCATGATGTGTATTACTTCTGGAAGAGTTTGCTGCCCTTTCTGGCCCTTCTGTTATTTTAATGTACTGGAACAGAACTCTGCAATTCATGACTTAATGGCGACTCAATATTCTCTTTGCTGTTACTAGATATCTCTGGCGAGATGCAACTCAGCATTACTCTCCACTTTCTATACACATACAGATAGCCTTAGGTAAAGCAACTCTCTTCTAGAAGGTCTTCATGTTGCCCTGCTGATCACGGTTCCCTCAGCACACATCCTTCAATGCCCTCTCTTACTCCTTCCCTATACAGTCCAGATTACATTTTTCTACCCATTCTCAAACTTCTTTCTTATTCTTTAGATTCTTCCTGCATTCTTTCAACATATCTTAGGCAAGACTACCTCTAATAACTGTGCTGTAAATAGTTGAATCGGACAAGGAGTCTGGAGACCACTAGGTCCTCAAAAACCAAGGGGATTATATATGCTCCGACATGCATTCTGGAGTTCTTTTTTCAACCTTTTGATCAAAAGAGGGTTTGGACAAAAATTAAAAGTAAGGCAAGACATTCAGTCTTATGTTTTTTTTTCCTTAAGAAAGAAATAAGTTTTATCCAATGCTTAAATATTCAAGGCTGACAAAAGAGAAGCTCACAGTAAACTGGGAAAGCAAACATTTGCAAGGATACACAAATCACATTTAGGAATAGAACCCCCCCCCCAAAAAAATAAAAATCCCCTTCTGTTATCTGTCTGGTGTTAGATTGAGATAAATGCACAAATGGCTGTAGTCATATATTTCAAGTTGCTGCTATCATAGGTT